>NC_043987.1:15834486-16101986 GCF_902150065.1 Myripristis murdjan | reverse complement strand
TAGCAGGCTGATTGTTTATTAACACTGTGACCCATTACAGCAGTAGCCTGTCACTCTTGCACTTGTCACCCTTCGGGTTTCCCTTAACGCAAACCCCTCAGCTTACCATTCTTGATTCCCTGCTGCCCTCGGATAAAACCTGATGTCAGTGTTGACGTTAAACAAGGTGTCATCGTCCGTGAGAGGGGGAAGGTCAGTCTTGTAAAGGGGGTGCTCAAACAGAGCTGCAAGTCGAGAGACACCGGGGGCAGGGACGGTCCGACCCCCGCTGGCGTCTCTTATGAGCGGCTTGCGGTCCTCGGCGTTCCCCGCCGACTGTTTCATCCGCTTGAACGACTCCGCTTTGTCCGCGGCTGCCGTGATCTTTTCCAGGGAATGTGATGTGAGATTGGAGCTGGGCTCGTTGCTGAAATCTTGCAGGATTCTCAGCGTGTGCTTGTTAGGCCAGCCCGCTTCAGCCGCCGACCTGGCGCGCTGCTTCCCCCAGCCCTGGGACTCCTCGCCTGGGTTGTGAGCGCACTGACAGCCGCCGTCGCCGCTGTCCGCTCCAGCCGCCCGCTTCTCCAGTTTCGGTAACAAGTCTATCATGATGTGCATAGTGCACGCCACCAAAAACACCATGAGTATCAACACTCGGAATTTGCGAAACATTATCATCTTGATCATTTTGTTCTGAGTTAGCTTTCTTCACCAAGCGCAGCGCACCTTACGGCACCGACATTGATGTCCAGCGGTGTTACAGGATGAAAAAGCAGCCTTGTTGGTTTGAAGATTTTCTGTGATCATTGCCACACATAATCCGTGTTATGTCAAGAACTCCATCCGTATAATGTGCTCTGCCTTGGGCTTTTACAGTAGTCCCATTTCTTCATCTTCAGCCAGGTGGACAAGCCAACACATTGTGAGCACTGGTCACTTCACTGGCAGCGGCTCAAGGAGTATTCTTCATTCATTGCGTTGTTGAGTAGGATACAGTGCCAGGAGGACGGACTTCAGAATAAATCGTTAGAGGAGGGGGGGCAGTTAAAAGCACCGGAATTCTTCCTTAAAACCCACTTCCTTGTAATGTTGCCAACACGGAGACGGCTAAATTGTGTCACAGCTGTCTTCCAAAAAACAAAAAAAAGTCAGATGAATAGGTCAGTCAAACAAATATGTCAGATAAACACATTGCCAATAAAAATGAAACGACAAAGAAAGTGCCTGAATGGGCAATGCAACCTAACAGGTGATCCGCTGCATGCTTGGATGCGGTCCCGGTCCTTGACAAAAGCTGCTGTCACCAAGCCTCGTTGAAGTCAAAGCAGGGACCGCTTGGCAGGTGCAGGGATTTGGGCTGTCATTTGTCCTCCCAACACTGCCTCGCCTTCCAAGTGTTCATCCAGGGTGGGTGCGTTAAATATTATGATCAAACCCCTCAGAGCCCAACCTAGACGGCGTCATGAGCGAGAGATTGGCTGCGTCTGCACATAGCCTACAAGTAGCAATAGTGACATGAAAGGCGAGCTTCGGGGATGGGAGGGGGTGGAGGGGGGCGCTTTGAACTGATACGCTTTGAGCCTGCAACTCTCCTCTGCGCAGGGAGAGGGCGTTGGCACAACCCGAATCCAGTGTGCGCCACACAGCAGGGCACTCTGCCGCCCGCCTGACACCTGATCTGAAGGTCAGTATGCCTACAGCACTCCATAGTGTAAGTGCACCTTAGGTCAAGAGTTTCCTAAACATGGCTCTGGGGACCCCAAAGAGTCATTGAGGAGGTTCCCAGGGTCCCCAGTAATTTAACTTCACCATTATGTTATCCACGGGAGATTAACAGAATGGTGTTTTAATAGGTTTTACTGCCTCCAGTTTTATTTCCACACTCTGCAGACAGACAAAAAATAGCCTATTATGATTCTGCTCTGCAACAACAAAAATTTTGTCAGAGACAAAGTCCAAAAAAAAAAAAAAAAAAAAAAAAAAAGGGAGCCTCGAGGCCAGGTCTCAGGGCATTTAGTTCTTAGCAGTGACTCATGTGTTCAACCAGAGTACACCATATTTTTTGAATCAGCAAATCCACTTTAATGATTAACTCCATGTTAAATGTATCAGGAAAACTGACTACTTGTAACCATGATAGACTACTTTATGTGTGTGTGTGTGTGTGTGTGTGTGTGAGTGTACAGGAACAGGTACAGGTACAGGCTTACAATAATGCTGTCCTCTTGAACTTTTCTGTTTTCTATTTTCAAAGCTGCGTTAGTATCAAAAACTATAATCAGGTTATTTATCATCCACAACATAAATCCCTTCGCGTGGATGTTTTACAGTCAAAAGGCACCTGCCTGCCTTCTCAGAGGCTACCTTTCTCTGCTGATAAAGTGAAATCACCTTTAATTTAAACTGCAGGGGAAAAAAGAAACACTTGAAGCAATTACTTCAGCCTGCACCCATAACTAGCCTGGAATATTTTTTTCTGAAACATCACAGGATTAAATGAATAAGAGCTTAAGTGCCATGGAGTTCATTCAAGCTGCCAATTGCAGGCCTTTTGACTGCCGGGCTAAATATACAAACACACTCCTCATGCAGAAAATCTATTTACCCATTTTGTCACATGGGAGGCAGGACACACTGTATTAGATGAGGAGCAATAAACACCAAGCACCTATGGGTGAAATGTCTTCAGCTCAATGGAATTATGCAGAGAAATAAAATGAACAAATTATACATATGCCTTTGGCGTGCGTGTCTGTGTGTAAAGGGACGTGTTTGTGTTTTAGTTTGTGTGTGTGCGTGTGTGTGTACAAGGCATACAAAGTGGGCCTGACTGGAAAAGCTTCACTTGGCTTCTGCCACTCCTCCCAGAGGCATTGAGTTGGAGTTCATGCCACTGCCAGATTTGTGCATCTAAATAAAACAGGATCTTAAAGCTAACAAGCAAACAAATTGTCCTCCCAAAGGCAAGCCTGCTGTCCCAATTCATCTTGTGCTCCAAACAAAACAAATTGGCATGCACACACATGTTAGAATACACTGATGCTATGCTTTACAGTATAAGAAGGTAGTCCGTGTCTCTGTGTGGATACAAATTGTATAATTTGCTTGCTCTCAAAGAGACGGAATAAAAGGTTAACCATATATGAAAGCAGAGTCATACGTTTTGTCATTGGAACAGTGTGAGCCAGCCAACATGTTACAGCTGCTTCTGGCACCCAACATCAATGTGCATGGCCAATGAGTATGAACTTACTCTGTATCAATTCATGAAACCTATTTGTATTTACTTGCCAGCAGCAGCTGCAGATGTCTGTTCATCCCAAGACATTTGAATATAATTTATGTAAAAAAGGAACATAACTGAAAAAAAGAATACTTTTGACCTTTTTTAGCAGCTGTCACAAAAAAAAAAAAAGAAAAAAGAAATGCAAAAGTAATGACTGAAGACAAACTGTGTTGCTCATGTTCTTGGCAACAAAGCAATTAGGAGCACTTTTTGAAAACAAAATTGAGAGACTGAAAGTGCATACCATTAAAATACCTGCAAATGTGTCCATGTGATTTATCCACGGGACTTCAGGCATGTAACGTGACTGATATGCTGCCGTTGTTTTGAATTCACTCCATGGGGTCAAACTCTTACGATTCTCAATGATAAGGCAAAATGTAAGACTGACACATCTTTAAAGATAACACCAAATTGAACCATATACTTTGATGTCATTAAATTTTTTTCAAAGGATAGCAGACGTAGAAGCCGCAGACTGCTGCTCTGCGTCTTTTATCCTTTGATGTCAGCTCAACTTGGCACCTTAGTTTGATGTGGGTGTGTCTATATCATTAAGAAATCATTTCCAAACCCTAGGTGAGAACTGGGAAGACCTATGTGTTGTTTGTTTTTTAAATTGAGAGAGATAATGTGTAGCTACTGCCTGTGTGTGCTCCCATTATGTTTGAGTGATGTGCATCTCTTGAATGATTTGCACATTTCAAATGAATGCTTGAAACAATCTCGTAGCAATGATTTTCCAAAGTGATAGAACCAGATATTTTTTTGTTGAGGTTAACTGCCAATTACCTAAGAAGCTAACAAGCTGCAACCTATAAGCAAAATTCGTTGCTAAAGAAAAAACAAACTTTGATGTTTTTCAAAAAAGGAATTTTCAAACATATATTCACTTCATTACAATTCAAACATTAACTGTGAAAAAAATGCATCAGAGATTGTGGTTTGATGTTAATTAATGTAGAACAGCTGAGGGTTTTTCCATTACAAATTTGCAAGATGACAGTGTGACAAGTTCAGCCAGACAATGACAAGCAACATGGGATGATACACTCAAAGTCATCCCACATATAAACACAGATATACCCCCACTGCCCTTGACAATATGCTGTATACATACTGTATATAAACCATACTATAGTTATGATCGTGGATGAACGGTAAAGATGATGAATGAGAGCAGTTTATTTGTTTCATGGGTGCAAAAGATAAGTATTGAATCGTCATTGCTGCAGTCTGCGCTGATGACTCACATAAGAAAATAGAGAGTGGCACGCACACCATGTGCTCTCTTTTAGCGGTGCAGGGAATTACCCCCCCACTGGAAAATCCAAGCCAAAAGAAAAAAGTAACCTCCTGCACAGGAACACGCAC
Organism: Myripristis murdjan; assembly: GCF_902150065.1. NCBI lineage: Eukaryota > Metazoa > Chordata > Actinopteri > Holocentriformes > Holocentridae > Myripristis > Myripristis murdjan. Next base: position 16,097,347 of record NC_043987.1, on the reverse strand, counting down.
CATTCAAAGATGTTTTGCTCAAATGACTTCTCTCTTCATATGTGACAACATGTGTACGCACAGCCTGTTGTTTCAACCTTTGCATGGTGATTTCACAGACAGATGATGTGTTTTACAGTGTGACACGCTGATGGGTTAAAATTAGCCTGATATTCTTTTGAGAATTAGTATGTGCATGTGCTGTTGTTTTGTGGGCAACATTTTGGGGTTTTCTAGAAGAACATAAACAACAATAACTAATAGCCAGCGGAATAGGTTTGCATCCCTTGGTTCCAGATCTTTGTTTATAGGGGAGCTTTTGTGCATCATATTTATTCCTGCACTGCTGCAACAGTCTGGTAACCTATGACCGATAGAAGGCAGGGTTACTGCAGACGGGGTGTATCAGCTACCTGGGGAAGCCACATTCTCCACACTCTCCCATACAAATCTGATGCTGGTCTCAACATTTTGCATGGCCTTGAAATTAGTTAAAGAATGATTCACCCAGCCTGTGTTATGAGAGAAGATGGAGAAACTGAAGAGACACAACAGTGGAGAAGAAATCGATGCATATTCTGGATTCTGGCCTGGTTTGGCCCACTGCAATCCACTGAGGAATATTCTTGTGTCTGTCTGTGTGTCTGGATGCTTGACCGGGGTTTAGTGTGTTCTTCAGGTAAAGCTGAACTTGAGCTCTCAGTACTCACTAAAGTCATACTGATCTCTGTAAATCAGGGTTATATAACCACCTTGAAAGCTAACTCTGGCACTGGATTAGGGCACTTCTTAATTCCGAATCCAATTAATCAAAAAGTCATAATAACTCAATGGGGAGCAATGGTAAAAAATTATATCAATTTTTATAGCCCTGCTCCATAAGGCCATAAGCTTGGTCGCTTTAAACCCAGTTAGGCAGTTTTATGAGCATGATGATTTGTTTTACAGCTAATTTCAAGATGAGGAATAAATGGCTGCGCAAATGTCACGCGTATAGAACAAGTCATAATTGGAAAATAATGGGACTAAGTAATAGCAATAAAAATGTTGTTTTGACGAATGGCTTGTCATTGGACACCACTGGTGTGGTGAGAGAATGAGGGGTGTGACTGGGCGAGCCAGAGCTTGTAATAGAGGGTGAGAGAGAGATAGAAAAAAGTGCGAGGGAGGAAGTGCCAGGGTGTTGAGTAATGGCACATTCAGCCACTTGACTGAGAACAAGCTGAAAATGGACTTCTTTGGTGACATGCAAGTGACATTGTGTGAAAAGGGCCCATTATTGATCATAGCACTCTGTATTCTGTGGCAAAGTCATTCCACTTATCCCAGTGAAAATAACTTTTGGTCAAACTGAGTTATAAGCAGAACTATTTTATATTTTTTCCTTTCTTTTTCTTGACAATCAGAATTAATTATTTTATTTTGTGTTATAATATGAGCAAAGGAAGTGCAGGACTAGTTGCTGAACAATTCTATACATTCAATTCAATACATTTATGCTGTTGTATATACATCATTGATCTGCTCACAGTAGTGTGTGTTGAATAGAAAACACTGAAAACAATGGGTCCTGCTCTTTTTTTTTGTTTTGTTTTTTTTATTGTGAGCGTGCTTTGAAAGTTGATTTTAGACATAACTCTGCCATGCACATGTACTGTATTTGTCTTTGGACTCTCTGCCAGTCACAGCGGGGTAGAAAATTTGTTTAATGAGACAACTGGCATCATGCACAGCAGCCCTGCTGTGTTGATCTCTTTATCTCAAAGACTCGAAGTAAAATTAGATCAGGTATCGTAAATTAAGGGAGAGAAGTGTATAACCTTGGAAGTTTAGATACAGAATGAATGTCTTTCTGTATATGTATGTGCGTGTGTGTGTGCGTGTAAGAAAGATAGTGAGGGACACAGACAAAGACAGTTATGCATTAGACACAAGGACTGCTCCTAAAAAGACACATGCTAACCACATGACAATAATATATCACACACTGGCCCATCCATCATCAGACCGCTCTGGTGGTGAACTCTCATCCGTCCATCATCCAGTGACAAGGTAGTTGACACTGTGGACTCATCCAAGGTCCTGCTTCACACTGCTATCAAAAAGTAGGTGATATATATGTCCTTCTCATGCTGGTCAGTGGTAACTGTCGATATGAATATTACTAATGCCTGTCAGTGACATGAAGAGTGGAAGAAGTGAGCGGTGCTGATTAATTGAGTAGTAGTGATTCAATGAGGCTGTAACCATGCCAGCCCACATTACAGCCACTCTTTGTCCATTCTTAGCAACAGATACCAGAAAAAACAAAAAACAAAAAAACTTCTAATTGCATCACACCTGCAGAGATACATTGTGTTTACTGTTTTTTTTTTTTTTAATCATGCACTGGATAATTTCGCATGCTGGTGGCCCCAGCTGCTGAAAAAGGTAACTGATTGAATTTTGTGGAAATTGTGTAGGAACCATGTGACATGAAATCACCTTAATGCCAGCATGTTAATGGAATAGGCAGCATGTGTGAAGGGGCTATTATGACATGAACAGAAACCCTGTCCAGCCTTTCTCTGTGTAGCAAGGTAATGTAACACCATTAAGCCAGCATTAAATATTTAAAGCACACTATACATTTTTTAATATTTATTTTTACTTTTTTTTTTTTTTTATTACTTAATTTCTTGAGTTTATACAGAACAAATTGCTCCCACTGGTGCTGTAGTGCACTAAGTAGTTTTACTACTGAAACCTCAACTGGTGTGGTGCCATCAGAGTCTTGTTGTCATGGCTGACCTGATGTGATGTGGTAGGAGCTGCAAGAGAGTGGAGTGTTTTTTTTTTGTTTTTTTTTTTTGCAACAATTGCAACCACTTTACCCACCAAATCTTTCGGAGAATTTGATCTGCAGAAATTATGCAAGTGAAAAAGGAAATTAATAAACATTGCATTAAAGCAAGACAAACAAGAATAGTAATTAGGACTACAATAAAGTTGTAGGGGCAAATTCTGAAGCAGCAAAGAATACACTGACCAGGGAATGGCTCATTTTTTGCTGACCAGGTTAAGACAGTGCTTCCCATGAATCATCTGTGATGCACCACCGCAACATCTGCACAGCTTCTATAAAATAAAATGTTGAACAATGCATAGATGTATAGAATTCATTTAAATCAATCTCTAAAAATGCATCTTTTCCTTGAAGAGGCGCAAATCATGTTGCTCTCTTTCACAGAAGAGAACCGAATCAAAATTTAAACTTTCACAACTCACTCCAAACTCTCCTGTTTAAGCGTGTTCATCTGTTAATTTATCAGAGATGTGTAAACCTGTCCAGCGCTCAGATAGAAAGTTAACTTGAGTGTACTGCAGACATCAGCATGTTGCCCTATTCATTTTTCTTCTGGACACACTGCTGTCACTGTAGGTAAGGACAAGAAACAGTATGCCCATAGTACGCCTTCTAAGAGTTTCCTTGAGACTGCTTCAAAAACCATTTCTCCTGATTGACCATCTGACACCTGGAAGGGACCAGATGCCCTTTTTTTTTTTTTTTTTTTTTTTTTTTTCGCTTAATGCCGGCTAAACTTTCCTACACTGCCAGCTGTGGCGATCTCGTTCCCGCACTGACGTCAGATGCCAATACAAATGCCCAGATGAGGAGCAAAATGTATTATAAGCTTTCTTAGTGGTGGAGTGGGCGTTCCATCCTCTGATTGCTTTGACAGCGCAGGATTTGTTCTCTTCAAATATTACCGTGGTGACAAGCGTGCAGGGGAGGCTTGAGATAAGCCAGTGACAATCCAACCAGCTGTGTGTGCGTGTGTGTGTGTGTGTGTGTTTGCATGTGTGTGTGTTTGCAAGGATTATAGGAAGTGTCAGGGGTCAGATCTTATCTTTCCTGGTACTTCAGATTTACATGTGTTAGACATTGTGTCTATGTGTCTATGAATGTGTGTATGTGTATGTGTGTGTGTATGTGTGTCTCAACAAGCCTCACACATAAAAATTTTACTGTGGCTACGGGACAATAGCAGGTGCAGCCAACTCATGCCCTCAATTAAGCAGCTAGGGAGCGTATAACGAACACAGGGTGAAAATTAGAATATGTTTTCAGTTTGACTTATTGGTCATTACGCTTATCACGGCAACCTGTTTTAATGACTTTGCACTTGAGAATAAAGGGGAACTTGATTTATTATCGTTTATGCATTATCATCAAAGCCCACAACAACACCCCAACAGTGAGAGAAGACAAGCCCATGACCATTCACTGTAGCAGAACAGAATCTCACATATCAGCAAGGTTATTGGTAAGCTGGGTTGTAGTGGTAATATGCTGTTGTATTAGCTCTCTGAATGTCATACCAGAGCGTGATGCCTCAGAGGGAAATCATGGGCTGTATCTCCCACAGCAGAGCTACGGCTGTATCACTGCTCAACCAAACAAAAGTAATGTGCATGAGTGAATAATGATGATATTGTTAGCAAAGTGTCACATCCAGTGGTACATATTTTGGATGTTGCCTTTGGCCTGCAAAACAAGTCTATGAGTTACATTATTTCAGCATTGGTTTATTGTAGTGTGAAGCTGAATTCCCACACATCAGGAGCTCTCAGAGTTTTGATGACTGAGGGCCAACTGAGGGACCCGACACTGGACTGAGGGCCACCCAACAAAAAAAAGTAACACAAAATAATGCCGAAACTATTCTTTTCTTTAAAAGCCTATTTTAGACTAAATGTGATACCTGTTGTGAATCATGTGAGAAGAGCATGCTTTATTTTCTGGAGGGAAAAAAAAGTCATTTTTCCATTTATAGAGGTTTTAATAACAACAGTGCATGTCTACAGTTTATGCTTTGGAGATGGTTTGTAAGAAGTAATGTAAAATAATCACAATTTGTAGTTAATGAGGCTAAAACAGATTTGTAAAACAGAATAGTGGGCGGTTAAGCCTATTTGAATCGTTTAAGCTTAGTTGTGCGCTCCTCACCTGTGAACATGTCATACGTTTCGTGATTGGTATCATAATGGCATTTTATGTTAAACTCCTTGTGCATTGCATTCACCTGCTTGCCAATTAGGCACATCACATCCGACCAGTGAGGTACAATGAAGTAAGCATTGCTCCATTTTTCCTGAAACTTCTTTCTCCTCACTGACCCAATGTTTTATGCGCGATAGCCCCAGCTCCTCCATCTCACTAACCCTGCTAACGTACTTGTAATGATGTCTTGCGAGCAGGCATCTTACAAGTCTTACAAGTCATATGTGACTCACAAAATGCCTAGTTGCCATGCAAGCATTCCTAGCTTGACAGTTTAGACCAGTTTTACCATTCTTGAACGCAAAGTACTGTTTGATGTAGGTTGCCAAAAAACTGCACAGTTATCGTGCCAAACTGTATTGGATTAGCATAAGGTGGGCTTGTCTGCAAAGCTGAGACCCATGGGTACCCATTGAACCCATTTTCATTCAGATATCTTGAGGTGAGAGGTTCAGTGGACCCTTTTGAAAATGAACCCTCTACATCCCCTGACCTTGGTGGACTTAACTCCGCAATCAGCCCACAGGCCACACTTTGAGAGTGCCTGCTACACATGATTTGAAAATGCTTGCTATACATGAAACAACATGATAAATTGCTCCCTACGGCCAATAAAAAAATCTATAGCAAATCAATGGCCATGTGGGATAAGGGTAATTAATTGATCATTACGATATACAGTATGCAACCCCCAGAGAGACCATGGTCTCACAAAGGTGAAGTAAATAAGGTCACATAAGGTATTTTTCACATACGTTTTTTTCCTAAACCATACAACATGCCTAATATTCAAAACCCTTTATTGCACACTTGGTCAGATCAAAAATGAGAGAAAAACTCCATGGTATGATATTCTACACAATTTCAGCTGTCCCTTTTACTGTGTTTTCTGCCCTTGTTTGGGGTGAGATGACCTGGAATGGGTTTTGCCTGTGGTGCCAGGTTAGAGTGATATCTGGTGGTCACAAGACCAACAGAGAGAGATGGCTTGATGATGTGGCAATACTATCCATTCATTTATATGCACTTGCAGGATATGCCTGCTCCAATGTAGCCACTACTGGCCGTAGCTTCCTCCTCTCGGTCCTGGCTTACTTAACAGGCTGTTTGTTACGCAAGAGTCTGGCAGGGCTCTAGTCCTGCTGCTCTGTCTCTTGTGGGCCACATCCTGTTACCCACTCTGCTCCCACTCGCTTGTTGACACATAGGTCAGTGTAGGGCGTTGGCTCTGCTTCCAAACAGACAGACAGAAAAAAAGAAAGGCAGACACACAAATATAACTCAAAAAAATGTGGACATACATACAGACAGCTCATTTCTCAGCCTGTAAGGTGCCCAACAGGCAGGCAAAGGAAGTTGGTCGTTTCTCCTCTCATTACAGTGCCAGCCCCTGTGATGATGGCTCTCCTGCTTGTGGGATATGTTGTGTTTGGCCATGACTTGCCATCCTGGAAGCCCATAATTAGACAGCACCGGATGCTGACACTGCTCAGGCTGAGGTTAAGGAGTTGGAGCAAGTAGCCTGCTCTGTGCTTTTCACAAGCACGATGAGGAGTGTGGAGGCTTAATTATAGAAGTGACACCCCCGCTGGACCTTGATGACATATTTCCTGTGATTAGAGGAAATGATCAGTATCGACTGTGAGAGGAGAGGAAGAGTCATGTTTAATTGCATTAGAATAATTGCCTATTGATGGTTGAGATGTGGCCTGTCCCTCTTGATGAAAGTGACTCTGAGTTTATGTGACATCTGTGCATGGGTAAATCACATAATTAAGTGCGGAAAACTGTGTACTCAAGATTATAGTGCTCTAAGACTTACAACATATCTAAATGGTAGCTAAATGGTATGTAATGGTATAATGGCACGCTACCTTTGCCCATGTTGTGATGATTTTTCTCTCTCTCTTTTTTTAGCTGGTCCACACACATCAATGTAAGTGCATGCACTGCATGACATCCAGTAGTGAAATAATGTAAAACTGCACACTTAGGAAATTTATTCATTATTCGACATTTTGGCCCTGTTGGGCTTTCATGAGGTCTAAAACACAATAGTACACACAGGTGTTTTATAGGGAACAATGTGTCCAACAATAGTGGAACAGCATTCAAAATTCATAGCACCTCCTTTATCAAAAGAGGCAATCAACATAAATTGTACATGAGATTATATTCATGAGTACTAAAAGAAAGTAAAGATAAATATATTCAAAATGAGGTATTCCAATACAAAAAGTCATAAACACAGTATTACAGACCAGAGTTGTGTGTCAGGACATGCCTTCACTAGAGCTGGGTATTGACAAACAGTACCATCAGGCACCAGTTGAATTATGTCAGTCCTACTGAGAATCAGAAAGGTCAAGAAAAATGGGGACAAATGTTGATACCTTAAGGTAGGCCTCCTCATCAAATGAATACTGTTTATCCAGCCTGTTACAACTGGTTATTGCATTCAGCGTGACCTGATAGACTAATCAACGCATGCATCTTTGGGTATGAGCTGTAAATTGGCTATAAACCAGAAGGCGGGTGAAGTTCATACGGTGTACCTAGTAGTCTGTAGAGTAGCATGACCATATTTTCAGGCCCCAAAACTGGGACCCTTAAGTGCTGCACATTTATGTATGTATTCATGGTGTGCATGCAAAAATACTCATTTTTGCACGCACCATAGATGTTTTCATCAGGATGGGGGGCACTTACTTCAGCACTTAACACACCTGCTGAGCGCACCTTTCAACACCATGGACAGCGCCTCAGCAGATGAAAGATTGTTTTTTCTCTCAAAACCCACCAAAACATAGCCGAATACACAAGTAAACACAAAACATAAGGATTGCATTGCTGTAATATATGTTATATTACAGCAATGCAATCCTTATGTTTTGTGTATGTACAGTATGTGCTGATCATCAGATGCCTTTTAAAGTAAAACACCAGGTATTTGTGTGCAGGCTGACTGTACCACATTCTCTTCCAGCTGTTTTTGCAACTGTTTTGAACCTGGCATCCTTAGATTCTGCAGCAAAGGCTTTTTTGATGTATAACATGTCAATGTTTATTTAAAAATGTGGGAATGAAGACATCCATTGAGTGCTTGTAGAGCAAGACATTTCTGTGGAAATGTGCTGGCAAAATCTGTGTTTAACATGACATCACAGAGGGTTATACCATCGAAACTAGATGTCAGATTGCTTCAACATGAACACTTTGGTCTATAATATGTGTATGTTCAGTTTGAGTTGCTTACATTAATGATCACCCTTTATTGTGTTGGTTCTGCACTATTTGTTGAAGCCATAGAAGCCATAATGGTAAATATCAGCAGTAGGCATCTAAGTTAGCCAACTGTAGTATTGTTCTACTTTAAATTTATATTAAGGCACATCTTTTGAAGCCAGCAGTGTAGCCATTTCCATCCCTTCAGTAGAGGTATGCTCCAATTTCATTAACTTCTAGTAGATAATGTACTAAAAAGTTGTTAGGAGCCCTAAAAAAACATAAATGTATCCAATATCACTCACATAGTATGAAAAATCAATAGCTTGAGATAATAAAGGATAGAAAGAGGACCTAAAATGGACAGTTAAAAACTTTTCTCCTCAAACTTTTCTCCTTTCTCATGATTTCTCTCTCCATAAACTGTTACCCCACCTGGTGATTAGGTACCGTGCTGTTTGCTGACGTGTGCTAACAAGTGAGCTAAATGACACCTTTTGAAAATCCAGTAAGCTGCCCTCAGGTGTAATGAAAGCCTGTCCCTCCTTTCAGATGTGGAACTTTGGCCAAAGATATTGACATAAAGTGACTCACTATTGTAGTGAATACCAGTGCAGTCTAATTTAGCTTCATCCCACTGGTGGCTTTGTCATTGCTGCGCATCTAAACTTTGTCCAAACCCGCAGAACTTTAATTTAAATTCTCATGGAGATTTAGAGGTTTTCATTCACACCAAATATGTCCTGCTGAATTGCAGGGAAATGTGTATGAAATGATGCACAAGACAGCTAGATATTTTTCTATCTGCTGTAATGGTGCAGCCATAAAACACTGGCATTGTGGGTTTGAAGATTTCACTCAATATAATTGCAATGTAGCTTAAGTGAAGTACTACAATCTGCAGATACAGAATACAGTATATCTGACATTGTTGTACAATATGGATTTTTTTTTTCTAACTTTGAAACTACTTAAGGGTAAGTTTAACGGGGAAAAAAAGTTTATGGAGCTAAAAATCTAACCTTGTTATACCTCCATTATTTCCATTGTTGATAATTGAAGAGGTGTGCAGATTACTGATGAAGAAGCGAGTATGCTCTCCTATGTATTCTAATGACCATTAGGCTGATATGTGGTAATACTCTCAAAGTGCCAGAAAATGAGGTGGGTATTCCCTGTGTAGCTACCTGAATATACCATCCACTACACCACTACGCCACTGTCTCTTTCTCTCACTCCTTTGCACATTTTTTCTCTTTGCATAAGGTTGAGTTCCATCTCCTCCAGGTTTTCCAATACCAGCCAATTAGGCTTGAAGTTGAGTCTGATCAATATACCTTCTTGTGACCTTTGGGTCACCACGGGCAATCACTGATAGGTATTTGAGGTTGTGATGTCAGGGCTGGCTCTGCAGTTTCCCCTGCACCATCAGTCCATTGATCCTCTACCCTTACTCTGGAGAAATATAAACAAAACCTTATGCTAACTGGTACAATATACCTGTTCTGCTGACTCTGCTATTGCTCACTATATATATCATCCCACACCTAATCAGTTTTGCACTGACCAGCTGAACGACTCCTCCCAACTCCTACTTAATAAAAAGAAAAACAACAGAAGACAATGAGAGGAAAAACAATAAAACACATAATATCTCTTGGGGCAGGTTACTATAGAACATAATAAATAATACAGGTCTATAATTCATGAGAAATAATACAACAGGCAATCTTCGAAAAGTTTCAGAGACAGCCACAGCTACTGATGTGGTTGCTCCTCTGGGATCCTTGCTGTCACCAGTAGCCTGCCTCCCTGCCTGTTTCACTCTCTCCCTCCCACTTTGGGTCCTTGTCCCTTGCTGGTTGTCTCTCCAGCGAGCCCAGACAGCCTTGATCTTCAGCCAGGGACAGTGGCTATGGGGCAGGCAGGGCCTCAGAATGTTACTCTGCCCTGGGTCACTGTGGTCTGGACGCCAACATGGGATCATTGGGTAAACAAGTGGTTTTATTCAGAGGGCGGCTCAGGGCACATATCCCATACTAGGGTTAGGCTGCCTTTTTTGTTTGTATGTGTATGTATGCGTGTGTGTGAGTGTGGGTGCGCGCGCCACGATCTCTCAAAAGAGTTCTGTTCGATAGGTCTGTAACACGCTGTCTCCTGGAGCTTTTTAGAAAATGTCGACTGATTCATGTTTCAACTTCCGGCAAACATTTGCGCTGCATGTTTGAATGGAAAATTAATCTTTTGAGAAAGTCTTCGGGCTCATAATTTCATATTTGCTAGGGGACGGGTGGAGGGCAGGGCTGAAGCCAGTTACGACACATCTCGTCAATATAATTTTTCAGCATTGCCGCTGACAGGCATTAGTATGCCGTCAGCCAAAATTATTGTGTCAAACTGTCCTCTATGCATATTCATGCTTACATATCACAAAGCTCACAGACAAAATGAGTTTGATATCATCAAATTAACATGCAATGCAAACAGACAGAATGATTTGATATAATCAGCTTAAGTATGACACTGCCAACTTAAGGAATTATGTTTGCATGATTTGCATAATGGGTGTCCTCAAACAAATGTAATCATTTCAGATTATGTCAGTCTGTCTGCTCAAACATGATGACAATCAGCGTCCACCCTCATGTACACTTATACTATTATGTATCATTAATCTGTGATGTTCAAAGCATTCTGAGTTATTTTGTGATGAAGTATTTTAATTTATTATGTCAGTGTATCCACTTTCCATCAGCGTGACTCACCTACCTCTACTTCAGTGAATTCCAATATTACCTAGAACAACCTCCCATAAAAAATGGTGTGAAGTTGCATTAAACTGTGCATCTTTCATAAGGAAGGGGAGAACAATGGCAATAGTGATAGAGATACCATTGTAGGACTGAGAAGTTTTTTTTTTTTTTTTTTTTAATTGACAGAAAAAAGCAAGAGTCATACTCTTTACTCAAAGTGGAGCATATCTTGGTGCATTGCACTGTGCTCTGTGGAGTCTTAATATCAAGGGGCACTTTGGTATTTCTTTACCTTCTATGATTAATTCCACCCTATATATTTGCTGAACATTTTATATAGGAAAATACAGAATAACCTTAGCCATTAGGATATGCTGGTCAGTTCAGCTGCTTGCTAGATTGCCTGCATTAGCCCCAGTGTGACCCGACAAAACAGGTTCATCTCTCTCTGCTACTGATGGCTCATGTGCAGATAACTAATCTGATAATAGCTAAATAGCCTGTTTCTCGTGATAATTAAGCGAAAGCAATAACCCAGCTTTTTTCGCTGCCAGGCCTAAAGCTGTCGCTTTCTTTTATTCACATTAGGAAATGTAAATTATGGATAAAATTTTCATCCAATTCCTTTCTCTTTGTAGCCTCTTTGCTCAGTAATATAACGCATGTATCGCAGTGTCAGTTAACTTGTTAGAGACGACAAAAGGACAAAATCTTTCATATGCAAAATCTAACATATTACAATCAAGACTGGATTCCTTATAAACCAGACACTTTGTGGACATGTGCTGATTAAGGGTTAGGCATTAGGAAACAATACACTTCACAACAACCCGATCTCCAATTTCTGTAGTACGGGAGGTTTGCGAGGTGAATTTCAAGAGAAAATTACTGTTATTTGAAATGTATTATTAGGAGGCGAATAAGAAGGAGCTATCGCCATACTACTTGTGTGGGATTAAATTTTGTTTAAGTTTTTTTAATTATATGTCACCAACCAGAAGAGCTGCATTTTGACTCTAAATCAGAGTCCATGTGAAACCATGTGGCAGTCCCTGACGCTCGGTGCTGAGTGGCAGGAGCTGGTCCGGCCCTCTGGAAAAACACCCTCACCTTTATCTTTCACCTAGTGGAGCAAACTCTGATATTGACAGCAGTAATGGCAGATGTTCTTTTTTGTATATATATCTTTTAGAATTGACCAGGCTGAGGTTTGCTCACGGTTAGGGCCGGATGCCAGGTTATGGACTGTAAAAATCTGATCTAACTCTGAGATGGTTAAGTTTAGGCTGTAGGTTTTGGCTGGTGTTAAAGGGTTTGGTTTGTGAAAAACTCTCCCATTGCTCCTCCTGCTTCTCCTGACGCCTCCACAGTTAAATAGTGCACCACTGGCAAAGCAAGCCATCACATATCATTCACTGCTCCCCTTCACGCCAAGACTTATGAAGACATATATCCCCAGAGATAAGTAACTATTATATCCTCAAGATGAAGGGATAATTTTACTTCTTATTTGTGGATGTAACTTGCAAATTTATTATTCGAAAGATATATGGTTTATCTGTTTCACTTACAGTCCATCCTGACAGACACAGCTCAAATACCACAAGACCTCAACTTCAGCACAGATATCATTTGCCATAAAGTGAAAGGAAACATTTCTCTGGCTAATGCCCAGTTTACAACAGTGTCTCCTGTTAGCAGCAGAAATATCGATGATGGATGACATTTAACTTTTTTATATGTAACCTCAGTTTGCCCTCTTATCCAGTTTAATTTTTTTGTTGTTCTTTTTTCCTCTTCCTGTTTCATTGCAGGTTGACAAAGCTGGTCGGTTTGCATTCCATTTCATCACTTAATACTTGAATAGATCCAAGTTCTTCTGAGCATCTTCTCCTTCTTCGTTCAAAGGCGTTATGTCATTTCCGGTTAGCCAGAGGCTGCTCCAGATGGAGAAGCTGCTGTACCAGGAGCACATTATTTGTGTCTGCAGTTGGCTGTCACTCGAAATTCACTTACAGCCACAGGAGGCTGGGATCAGCATTGGTTACCAGCAACATGAACTGCTAAGTTGCACTACTGTGCTATTATTTTAGTTTGCCAAGACACTTATAGACACTGAATGAATTCTCTGCAAATGCTGTGAATAATTCGACAAGCAATCATTTGCAAACAAGCATTTGCAGCCTGATTACTCTGCCATCACAATAACCGATTATACTTTGCATTTTTTTGCAATCAAATCAGTTTCATTCTGCAATTGATACTGCCTCTTATGGTCACTCAGGCATGCAAAAATATTGGTGGTCATATGTCTAAATCCGATTTCCCATATTTATTACAGGCTTTTGTGTGTAGAATTGTATGAAAGGTCAAAATATGATACCAGTAACTGCCATAAGCCAGCAGTGCAAGGAATTATGTTGTCAGCCATGGTACCGTATTATTTTGACATGACATATAGGCTATTCATAATGTGTACATTTAATATTTTATATCACCATTGCATATTATACATATTTAATGTGCAGCATTCATTGAAGCAGTGTGTAACAGAGTGGCTCAAATTAGATTTTCTATGTGTCTTGCTGACAAATGCACTGCATCCACTACCACCCCTGAGGTTGTCCTACATGTATGTGGCGCTGAATGCCCTCCCTTCGCTATCCCCCGAGGCTGTCCTTATGCTCTGTGTCCTGTCCCTCCTCTCCTGTCCCCTCTGGCAGAAAGCAGAGAGAGCTGTCCTAATGTTACTCTACTATGCCGGGAGTGAATTTGATAGACTGGAGAATGAGTCAGGGTGAAAGAAAATGTGTATGCATGTCTGGTCCTGGAATAGAAATTGAGAAATATATCTGGACTGACAAAACCCCAAGTGTTTTCTATAACTATTAGCAAAGGAAGGTTTTCTTCATAGCGACACAGATGCAGTGTGCAGAGGAGGAATAAAGGGGAAAAAGGAAGAGATTTCTAATCTCAATCAGTGTTGAGTCTCAACTTCATTCGTTCAGCTCACACTATACTTAAGTTGTCCTGGAAGGCACATTAAAACGTCTTCCTTTTTGAACATGAACACTTCGATGAGTCTAATTAGCATTTATAGATTCATTGAGGAACTTGATTATAGCTTTTAAAAGTCTGCAGCTGGTCATTATGCTAATCCAAGAGCTTTCAGTGTGTACTCACATGACCCCTGCCACACAATGAGTTGTGTGTCATGATAGGAGAATAAAACAAAAAACAAGTAAAATACACACTCTTCAACTGGGGAGCTCCCATGATGCTTTGTTGCAACAAGTTTGCTGAGACTCAGACAGCAGTTGGCCTGCCAGAGCCCAGGTATGGTCAGACTATAAGTCAAGAGTTATTCATTAACTTTGAGATCACTGTGGTAAAGGGGAAGCTGATAACAGAAGTGGCCAAGCTGAGCTATGATAGCTGGAGACATGAACTGACAAATGCATGACTGTGTGTGCATGACATCACTGTGTGTCCCAGTGAGTGTACAGACAGCAAAAATACACCACGCTCTACCACTGACTCGAAATAGACTATGGCAAAAAAGGACATTTCATGCATTCCAGAAAGTTACTTTACCACAGACTGAAAAGAAACTTGTGCTTTACAACTGGTAAAAGTATATCCTATACTGAGGATCCATACAGGAGGCCACAAGCCATGTACATTCCACAGCACAAAAACAGCATCTTACTTAAAAAAAAAAAAAAAAAAAAATAGGATAGTGATTATATAATATGCTTATGTTTTTTTTTCTGCTGTATATTATTAAATTCCATGGTGTCCTCCAAACAGCTCCTTTGCTGATCCTTTACGGATATTACACATTCTTTTTTGGCTTCGGTCTGTTACAGCAAGCTTATATAGCCTTGTACAATCAGCCAGTGAACAAGGTCAAACATGCACCATGGATATGTATCCACCGCAGGCTAATTTCTTTAATTCTTAAACAAGATGTGCATATGAGAGAAATTAATTCTCTGCATAAACAAGTGACAATTTGTTTCCCGGGGTTGTTTGGCTAGCTTTTTGTCGGGGGCCGAACATGATTAATAATACTGTTGTACCCCTTCCGTTGAGGGAATTAGTAAAAGTGAGTGTGCCTCTTAATGTGGAAAGTGTCATTTGGCATTTTCAGTTTGGTGAGACTGAGGCTGCATGAGAGAGTAAGGGGTGGGAATTTTGGGGTGGGCTAGAGAGGGAGAGCCATGTTGTCGAGTGTGGATGCACTACCATTTGCGAATGTGTGCACATTCATCTTATGCAAACTTATGTGCCTTTGCATGGTGTCCTCTAGAGTGTCAGTAGTGTGCCACACACCACGTGTCCCTCGACACTGCAGATAATGAGCATATTAATATGCACATACCCACCCAGGTTAATGCCTAGCACTTCAATTTCACGGCCCAGTCTCAGGTCTGTGCAGTTCCTGCAGCACCAACAGGCCCTGGTTTCTCTCTATCAGATGAGAAGAGAAAAATATAGTTCTGAATTATTGAACAGATACATGACTGACAGGCTGGCTGATGAAACTGAAGAGGAAGGAAACAGAAAGGCAGGAATGAACAAAAATTGGTACGGTGAAGTTGATTGATGCCAGAAATGAGTTGTGGTGAGGGGTTGATGTTAAAAAATACAGGCAAAAAATATGGCTACAAGGGTTTTGGTAGAGTGGACAAAATTGCTGAAATTGCTCCTTGTTGCTCCATTCGTTCATTTTTCAAAGCCCCAAAAGTTATTCTTTACAATCCATCCGAGGCGAAGACTTACCTTCATAAATTCAATTTTGAGACATGATGTCTTTTTTGAGGTTTGAGCTGATAACTCTTGTTTCTTACATTATTGCACTGGGGTGACGAAGTTCATAGGTACTAACAGCAGACAGATTTCTCATACTTCCTATCTATATGAATGATTTTTTTTTTTTTTTTTTTTTTTTTTTTTTTTTTTTTTTTAATTTATGTCATGCGAAATTAATTTGGGCCTTTCTTACATTGGATTGCAAAACACTGTGAATAGTCAGCAAATAAAAGATGATTTTTCATTGAAGATTTACTTTGTAGCCTGATAAAGAGCTTTCTATCTCATCTCCCAGGCTTTCTCCAAATAACTAGCTAACTTAAAAATAACTAGTTAATTTAAATGTATCATGAGTAAATAACCAGCTCAGTCTTTGTATCATCCATACTCAGAAAATCGATTTCTTTTTTCACTACACTGAACAAAATATTATGAGGTATCCAGTAAAGAGGATGAAAAAACAAAATCCTATTCATATTCTTCATCATTTAAATGACAAATTAAACAAATTCATTTTTCTTCCTCCAAACCAGTGTCTGACTGAGTCACAGAATACCAAAATCTCAGCTGGGCACATAGGGATCTCTGCTTCTTAGTTAAATTGTATGAAACATAATGCTCTGTAACATATTCATGTTTTATCAGTCTACATGTGTCCAATTTTGGTTTACTCCAGATATCATTAGCTCACTTTTCCTTAATTTCTCTGAAGACAAGCTCTTTTTTGTATTGGAGATAACTTCACTGAACAGGTATCTGTCAAGTATACTGCTTACTTCTCTCGAACATGAACCACTGATATGTTTATCCCAGTTAAATATCCTTCTAGTTATCCTAATCCCTTCTATATTTATTAACTGGTTCCCTAACCGAGTAACACACACTTTCCAGCTCACCTCAGATGGTAATCAAGTACAGGACACACATAAGCCTGGGAAAATGTAGAGTATGTATGAAAGCTTTTAGTTTCTTACTTTTTACGATGATTCCTCTCAAAGTTCTGCCCGCTGATTTGGCAAGAGCCATTGCACCCTTACAAAAACAAAACAAAACAAAACAAACAAACAAAAAAAAAAAACCTCATGCATTCATCGATGCGAAAACCCAAATAGCTATATGAGCTTGTCAAATTTAACTTATGCATTCCAACATGAAAGTGATCATGTCAGTATCTTGTCACCATTTTGTATGCCTGTCAGTTGTATGACAGAGGAAGAAGACAGAACATCTGCTAAATTGTAAATATTTTGAGATGAGCTCATTTCAGTAAAATCGCCTGATGTTTGTCAGCCATTAAGCTTCAGAGAAAGTTTTTAGCTAAAAGTCATTGCAAATATCAGACAGATAAAACAGCTTCCATCCAAAGAGCTATCTGACAGAGTAATCAGCCTAAATGTTGAAATGTGGGTGGTAGGTGGAGGGTGCGTGCTTGTGCGTGAGTATGTGTGTGTGTGTGTGTGTGTGTGTGTGTGTGTGTGTGTGTGTGTGTTTCTGTGTCTGTGTGTGCAAGCACACACATGAGTGTGTGCATGCGTGCATGTGTGTGTTGTCCTGTCTCTGTCTGCCTGGCTCGCCTCTTTATGCTTTGTGTATTTTCAGAGGCTGAGGCCTGGAAACACTTTACATCTTTTTTGTTACATTTTAGTGCAGCCTCTGTCTGCACTGTCTACAGTGAAAACGACACGGATCTGTCTGTCTTAGTGCACAATGTTACATTAGTTAATCTCTCTCTCTGTAACATTTTATAACTTCTATTTGATTAGTTTTATATTTGGATTTCCTCATAGTAATCTGATGTTGTATTGCAAAACATTTTTGTGCTATTGCTTTTTTTGCTTTTACCTCTCACACAAGTATGTTTGATGTGTTTTGTAATGCAGCTATTCTGAATTCTAAGCGGTAGTTTTGATCCTCTATTGTTACTACCACCCATGCACAGGGCTGTTGTATAATACCTCAAGGCCACTGCGGGGAACTTTGTCTCTGTGAATACAAAGAGGAATATGTTTGCAGACATTTCTCTCTTAATTTTTTCTCTTGCTGACATTTTTTTTTTTTTTTTTTTTTTTTTAACAACAAACAGCTTTCTGTTCTTACCAATTACAAACTCAGTATGCTGGCATGATGCCAATTGAAGTCAACAATTTGCAATCAAAATGAAAAATTTAAATTCTGAATCCCTTTATGGCAAAAAAACAAAACAAAACAAACAAACAAAAAAACAGAACAAAAAAACAACAACAAACAAACAAACATCCATCTTAAGAAGTCACTTACTCCTTGAGTAAGTGACTTCTTAAGGAGTTAAAAAGCACAATTCAAGCAAAAAGTTAAGAAGCCTTTAATGCATGGCTTGTTCAAAAGAACACATTAAAACCAACTGCAGTTTGTTTTGGTTGCGCTGTGGTCTTTGGTCGCTGTGGACAACAACAAACTGCATGTGAGATAGTGGATACAGGAAGGTCCATTTCAAATGTATGTTGAAATTTTACATGACCAAAAAATGTAAGGTTTAAACAAAAAATGCGTGCCTCACAGCCGACCATTTAAGAAGCCAGCTGAAGAGACGCCACTCAAGCAAGGCTGCAGGCCCTGGTGGTATCAGCTCCAGGGTGCTCAAAGCCTGTGCCACCCAGCTATGTGGAATGCTTCACTGCACTTTCAACATGGGCCTGAGTCTTCAGAGGGTCCCCGTCCTGTGGAAGACATCCTGCCTTGTTCCTGTGCCAAACACGCCGTGTCCCAGTGGCTCCAAGGACAACAGACTGGTGGCACTGACCTCCAACATCACGAAGACCCTGGAGAGACCTGTAGTGGAGCAGCTCTGGCCCATGGCAAAGCCACTCTTGGACCCCTTCCAGTTTGCCCACCAGCCCTGAGTGGGAGTTAAGGATGCCATTATTTACCTCATGAACTGTGCCTACGCCCACCTGGACAAGTTGGCTAGCACTGTGGGGGTCCTGTTTTTTGATTTCTCCAGTGCTTTCAACACTATAAAGCCGACTCTATGGTGTGAGAAGCTGAGAGTGATGCAGATGGATGCCCCCCTCATGTCCTGGATTGTTGACTAGCTGCCCAACTGTGTGTCTCACAGAGACACCGGGGCCCTGCAGGGGACGGACATGTCTCCCTTCCTCTTCACCCTCTACACCAAGGACCTCAACTACCACTCAGAGTCCTGCCATCCTCAGGAGTTCTCTGATGACTCTGCCATAGTGGGATGTGTCAGGAATGGTGACGAGGCTGAGTACAGGGCTGTGATAGGAAACTTTGTCATATGGTGTGAGCAGAACCACCTGCGGCTCAACATGGCCAAGACAAAGCAGCTGGTTGCAGATCTGATGAGGGCCCAGGGGGTCAGTGTTGACATTGTGAAGGACTACAAGCACCTGGGAGTGTATGTAGATAATAAACTGGACTGGGCAAATAACATTGAAGCCCCCTACAAGAAGGGCCAGAGCTACCTCTACTTTCTGAGGAGCCTGAGGTCCTTCAACATTTGTAGCACAGCGCTCTCTTGTCTCTTGCTGTCTCATTCTGCGGCAACTGGTTGAGAGTAGTGGACGCCAACAGACTCAATAAACTGATCCACAAGGCTGGTGACATTGTTTGGGTGAAGCTGGACTCTATGGTGGTGGTGTCAGAGAGGAGGATGCTGTCCAAACTATGTCGCATCTTGGACAATGTCTCCCACCCACTCCACACACACTGGTCAAGCACAGGAGTGCATTCAGTGCAAGCCTGATTCCACCGAGATGCACCACAGAGCCACACAGGAAGTCATTCCTTCCTGCAGCCGTCAGACTTTTTAATGCCTCCTGTGGAGGATCAGATAGTCAGAGTTAACTGCATAACTGTATGCTATTTGAATGGTTTATTTTAGCCATTTAACTGCAATAATTTAGAACTGTAGGACTTGACAACGACTCTACAAGTGCAATATCCCCCTGTACATACACTACTCACAAAAAGTTAGGGATATTCGGCTTTCGGGTGAAATTTCAGGATGAACCTAAAATGCATTATAACCTTTACAGGTGAACTTAAAGTGACCTTCTGTAAACTTTTGAATGCACATGTCCAACTGTTCAATGTTTCAGTACTTTTTGCACAAGTTGCTGTTCTCTAACAAGGAGTTTAATGGCAAAATTCAAATCAGGTGTTTGATCCATGAATCGACCAATAAATTTCCTGGTTCAATTAGAATTGGTATTTAAACAGTCCTCCTCATCATGCTGTTCACATTTTGACATCATGAGACCAAGACGACACCTAACAATTGATCAGCAGCACCTCGCCATTGCGAGGCTTCAAACAGGATGTTCTCAGATGGAAGTGGCCACTGAGCTTAGAGTGTCACAGAGTGTCATCAGCAGGTTGCAACAGAGATACAGAGAGACTGGAAGAGTCACAGAAAGGCAAAGAAGTGGACATCCTTTGGCCACATCCCACACTGATGACCGCTTCATTGTGAACAGTGCCCTGCGGAACCGGATGATGAATGCCACTCAACTCCAGGCACATTTAAGGGAGGTGAGAGGCACCCACGTGTCACGTCAGACCATTCGAAACCGTTTACATCAGCATGGTCTGAGTGCTAGACGACCTGCAAGGGTACCTGACCACACCACCAGGCACAGGTGTCATCGTCTTGCATGGGCCAGGGAGCATTTACGCTGGACGAGGGACCAGTGGGCCTCAGTGCTGTTCTCTGATGAAAGCCGATTCATGTTGAGCAGAAATGATGGCCGCCAACGATGTTGGAGACGTCAAGGAGAGCCCTATGCATCAGCCACTGTTGTCACCAGACGAGCCTTTGGTGGTGGTGGTGTTACTGTGTGGGCAGGTGTGTCTGGTCAGTACAGAACTGACCTAATGGTACAGTGACAAGCCCATACTACCTGAATAACATCATTAATCCGGTCATTGTGCCCCTGCATGAACAACACAGGCCTAATTTCATCTTCATGGACGACAATGCTCCAGCTCATCGAGGTCGTATCATTAGGGAACGGCTGCTTGGAGACTGGGGTACCTCAGATGGAGTGGCCTGCACTTTCTCAGACCTGAATCCCATAGAAAACCTATGGGATCAGCTGAGTCGCCGTGTAGAGGCTCGGAGCTCTGTACCCCAGAACCTCAATGTCCTGAGGGCCGCCCTTCAAGAAGAGTGGGATGCCATGCCTCAGCAGACAATAAGTCGACTTGTGAACAGCATGAGACGTCGTTGTCAAGCTGTAATTGATGCTCAAGGGCACATGACAAGTTATTGAGACATTGACATTTTTTGTTGTGGTATACCCATCACTGTTGTTGGCTTTTGTTTCAATAATGTGTTGGGAGATGAGGAAATCACCAGTGCATGCTTCTACTTAAATGCTCTACTTTCATGATATGATATCACTGTAGCGTGAACTTTTTACATTTTCCATAAATTTCACCCGAAAGCCAAATATCCCTAACTTTTTGTGAGTAGTGTATGTTGTATATAGGCAGAGTTTTTTTTGTTTTGTTTTACATATACTCCATTTCTTATTTTTATATTTATTGGTGTAATATTTGTAGGAGTAATGCACATATTGAGACTTATTTTAGACTTTTTTCCACATTTATTTCTCTCTGTTTTCTTATAATTTAATTCTTCTCTTCAGAATTGAGCAACGGCAACTGACCCGATTTCCCCTCAGGGATCAATAAACTGTTTCTGATTCTGATTTCTGATTCTTATTGCAGCCAAATTCTGTTTAGCTCCCAGGATGGTTTTACTGTTAACACTACATCATGTCCAAAATGTCATATGTGGTGGCAACAATGAAAACACCACAGGTTCCAGCTCTATTGTGCATTGTCTATTGTGACATCCCCCCCCACACACACATTTCCTGGACTATTTTCAGTCCAGCACCTAGATTTAACTTTTTGGATGTGTGTGCTTTTTGTTTGTTTGTACTGAAAACCAGAGCAATATGAAATAAAATATAAAATATTTATATATCAGGGTAGTCAGCACTCTTATTCCCTCAATTACAGCGGCCAAACTGTAGCTGCATCTAATAATCTGGAAACATAAATATGCAATAAATGAACCACAGACACTCTGAGTGAACATCATTGTTGATGTCAACACTTTTCAGAACTTCACAGAAGTACTACACAGAAAAACTAGTGATAGTCATATTTTAACTTGGACATCTTTGAGACAAATGGAACAATAAATGACAAAAAATAAAATGTTTTTCCTTATTGAAATGTTAAATGAGTGATGGACAGTGAAACAGTGGTAGATCAGTGATGACTTAAAAGATAAAGGAGTAAATAATTGTTGATAATATGAACACATAGGAATAGGGACCTTATTGTGTACTGTTAGAACACATCTGACAAATGCTAACTCTCTTATGTCCCAGTATTGCAGATGCTTAGAAATGAAATCAGTGGTTAATGGCACACAAGGACACATTTTATCAGAAAATACTTTGATAATCTCAGTGGCAGCATTTTTATTTCAAGACTCTCTGAGAGACATTGTAGACATTTGTCTCTATGAAAACACACATGGGGATTTGTAAACGCCTACAAGAGGTTATATATATGCAGCTACGTTTGGTTTGATATTGTCACTGGAACCCCACCAATGCAATTCAATATAACCTAGTATCAAGCATTCCCTTTTGTATTTGTCACATGGCTGTATTTTGCACATTGCGGTGCTATTGTGTTTGTGTGAAGTGATATTCTGTTTGGTGGAAAATGTATTTATAGTTTATGTGTGGAGACATGTGATTCAGGTTGGACTGTTTAGTACAGAGCCCAATCGTGGGTGTTCTGTGAGAGGAAAATATATTTAATAGTAACAAAATATTAAGTTATGCGCAATTTCTTATTGTATGCCAGTGCAACCTTCTGAGACGTGGCTGTGGAGAGCTTGAAATATTAACTGATACAAATCTGTGAAACACTGAGGGTTATAAAAAACCTTTATGTTGTAATGATATAGTGCATGAGCTTGTTCACTTGTTAAGTTAAGCAACAGACTCGTGCATGATTTGACTCGTGCACGATCAAATCAAAGCCGTGATGTTATCCAATATAAAACATAGGCTATTATATTACTTTTATTCAAGTTACAATTTTGCAGTAAAATTGCTTGTATCTCAAATAAAACACTGAAATAAAGTTTTGATTACCATTTTTTATGCTCTGCTAAAAAGCATATTTCCCCAAACTGAAACTTTAGTGATGTAAAGTAATGGGACGTCACATCTGTTACAGTGTTACTTTCTACCCAACTGTTAAAAAAGGATACAGTCTGTCTTTGTGATGAGAAGTTTAACAATAATCTTATGAACATTAACATTTGCTTTGTTCTGGCCTTCTTCTTCAGATGCACAATAATAATTTACACTGTTAGCAGCACAGAGAACCCTGACCTTGGATGTCATAGCAACAAGAAAGCAGTAAAAGAGAGCACTAGGCCAACACACCTGTCCATTTATCTGTGATCCATGCTTTCATTCAATCACACCTAGACTATTGTAACACCCTGTACACCTGCTGTACCCAACAAAGTACATATTACAGTATGTAATATGTTTTAAGTGGTATCATTGCATTTCAGGATCAATTTCACTGATCACGTTTATAGCATTTTCTGGACCATCTCACCACTACATCTCCAAGCTGATGCCTTTTCCCCCTTTACTATTCATACTATGTGTATTTATTATTTAGTCTTTTATTGTCCTTACATCACTTTGTACATACTATTGTAAATAATACCTGAGGTGACTGATTTTGTGTGTAGATGCTACTGAATTTACCTATCCATCAAAATCAGTCTTGTGAATAATTTTAACACTACTGCATATCTTCTGGTTGATGGTTGTATACTAAATTAAAGGTTCTTTTACATATAGTAATTTAATTTGACATGGTGGATTCCTTTTATAAACAATTCTGTGAATGCAAAGCCAGCAGAACGAGTTTTGTGTGATTATCAGAAGTGAAAATGCATAACCTGCGCTGGTAATGAAAATGAAATCCTAGTAATGATATCATCTCTCTATGCCATGCAGCATGCCGCAGCTCTAACTGCTACATGTAACACCTCCAGCACTGACCTTTCAAGAACCTCCTCTCTAGCACACATACTTTACACTTCAAAGTAGGCTGTTGAATTATTCCAATTAGGCCTGCAGCGGTGTTCTGTTTGTACCAATCTACTGATGAAAGAACTAGCCAAACCTATCATCCTCCCAGAGAAAAGCCATTACGGTTTGCAAAAGCTTGAAAAAAACATTACAATATTTAAGAAAAGATCTCTGGCTTTCCCTTTGCACTACAACGCACCGGCTGTCTTTCCAGTGCATGTAGTGAAGGTAAAAGCTGTGATTACCTGTGTTGTCAGATGTGTTACTTAGGAATGGACGGGTGTAGAAAGAGAGCTGTACTTTTAGCTGTAATAATCCACACAAATATCTGCCGTATCCATGTTAAAGTTGAGATGGAGTTTTGTGCTGCAAAGAAAAACAAATGATATGGCCCTGTTTGTTCTTAAACAAAGAACACTCCCATGACTGATGTGTTTTGGAGCACTGCAGGATTTGTATTTACTCCACCAAACAACCTAGTAAAGGATACAGCCAGATGGGAACTTATTGGAAGTGTTTTATCCCTCATGGATTTTTAGACTACTTTATTGATTTTGTATGCATTGTGCTGGAGCTGGCTGAAATAAACGGCACGGCGGCCATGACAGTGGAGTATTTCTCTTCTCAGTGACATGTACTCCGCTGCCTCTACCCCCATCCAGCACACCGAGCATTTCATCTGCCTTTGAAGCAGCAGAACGGAGGGAATTATACGGGGGGAAATTGCCGGTAAAGGCTATTATGTCCTCTGTAATATCCATTTCCCAAACAATAATGTTGGGGAGGGAGAAGTAATGAGAGCAGAGCAGTATTACCCTACCATCTGCTCTCTTCTACTACTTGGTCTTTCTCTTCTCTCTCAGCTGCCTTCTATTTACTCTATCTGGCTCATGTACTCTCTTTTTCTTTCACTCCACACGCCCATATTCGGCTTTCTCTCAATTAACCCGCTGATTTCCTACAGCTATTATGTAGTCTATGCTTTCTCTCCGACTCTCAGCCCTTCCCTCTATTATCCAGCTCCTTATTCACTACCATCTGAGCATCCCTCTCACACATGGACACTAGTAAATACATCTGTAATCCTGCCCGAGTCAATTTCAAAGTCATTGCGGCAGTGGGATTGCACGCGCGCACACACACACACACACACACACATGCACACACCATACATGAAAAGGGCTGTCTTCCATCTGAAGGCTTTGAAGTTCATAGCAGCAGTGGCGGGCAGCAGCGAAGCCACATGGGAGATTATTGATACCGAATAGATCGAAAACTCTGTAAAGTGCAATCTGTTGATAATCGGTTTTGTCCCTGGTCACACAGCCGGTTACAGTGGCAGCTCAAGCATCTGTTGTGGCGCTGCTGCCTTTACTTCAAATGAGAGCACGCGTTGCATGTGTGGTCCAATGCTCACTCACTGGTCTGCACTTCTGAAATATGCTTGAGGTGCATTTGTGTGCTGGGTGTTTTTTTGTAAATGCATTTTAAGTTGGTAAGGTAATGTCAGACTCTTGACTATTTGCACAATCTTCACTATTTGCTTTCAAAGTAAATTTTGTGGTTTGGGCATCTAATGAGCTGAGCCATGCTTAGAGCATTAGAGTTTGACTCCAAGCTGTTAATCAGCTGCATGCCAATTGCCACTGGCTCAGTGGGTAGAGGAGGGAGAGGAGAATGGGGCTAAGTATATTTGTCCACCTATTTTTCTTCACACTGTAAATTTAAGTACTTCCACTAATCTGAGGTTATTTTGGAGTAGCTAAATATTCCAAACTTGGCAATGACACCTAATGTGGGTTTTGTTTTTTTTTTTTTTTTTTTTTTTTGGATAGATGAATATTTTCTTGGTTGCAGTCTCTGTTTCCAAAGCATATCAAAAGAGTGATAAACATACATGCAGCCAGGTATACTGATCTAAGCATGGAATGGAATAGTATGGAGGAGATGGAGTGTGGCAGTTCAGTGCATTTAAGGTAAATTACTGGAAAGTCAGTATTGCTCTTGTAACATGTGACATTTCTTAATTTACATGAATCAGCTTTGGGATATTGTCAGAATGTAGCCTTTCAGGTGCCTTGCATGTACACACACACACACACACACACACACACACACACACACACACACACACGTTGCAAGTCAGAGGTGGGGGATTTGACTAACCCTGTGACTATTTTAAGTGCCGTGGTCATTTGTTGGTAATGTCAGTTCCACAGAAGTAAAACTGGCTTTGTGTCTTTCCTGACCACCAAAATCCATCTTATACATGCATGCATGTCAAGAATTCATACCAACAAAATCACTCATGACCCAGAATAGCATCAGCTGGTACCAAGTACAATTGTTGCTGCTGTGTGGAAACATGATCTTTGATCTCTTGACTGTGCAGATTATTATTCGTAGCATTAAATAACTACTCTTATTTTGCTGCCTGTAGCCTTGTGACCATTGGCTGGACCTGGAAATTTATTCACCCTCCAAAAGACACAACTAACCTCTGTTTGGTCCCTCTCTGGAGAACAAGCAAAGCTTTCTCTTGACTTGTGGAATCTGCTGCAATTTTTAACTCCTAGTCAGCCTGGATATTTATTAAGTAGGTATAGCTTAATCTTCCTCAATTGCTGCTGCTAAGACTTGGCTGCTACTTTTACTTGTAGACCCGTTTTCAGTGCTACCCTCTATTATACTCCCCTGTGACATAGCCTCCTAACCCTCACCTCTGCAGTTTTGTGAGCTTTCCAGCAATGGAGCACCCTACTTACCAGGAAAGCTCCTACTCTATGCTTACTTTGTTTACCAACACCATCACAATAAATCTGTGTTTGTCTTCTGCTCCCTGAGCCCAGTTTCTTGACTTCACCAGAAGAAGTAATACTTTTAGTTTTAAGTTAGTTGGTAAGAGAGGGTGTTCTCAAGGCTGGGCAGTAGTGCTGACCTTTCACAGTGGTGTGACTTCCTCACTCCTCTTTCACCAGTTGTGCACTGCTGCTTCACTCTGCTTCCACAATTTAACCACAGTGTCACAGCTCAGACTAGCTGTGTGTAGAGCCCTGCACAAGCCTAAAAGTTAGGACCGGGCCCTGGCCCCAGAAACCCAAAGCGCTCAACAAATTCATTACAGAGGCCTAACATGTTTGAAAAAAAAAAAAAAAAAAAAAAAAAAAAAAAAAAAAAAATCAAATATGAAATCACCAATATACAAAATACTCCCAAAGCATTACCAGTGCTATATGTCATTTCAAGTGATTAACAGAAAAAAAGGCTTTTAGCTCAATGAACTGATTAGCCAAGGGCTATGTACCACAAACACTGGGAATGGACAAACAACTGGGCTACAAGTGTGAAAATCGATGCAAAAATAGGGGCTTTACATGAGCATGTGCAGGAATATTTTCTTTTTCAAATGCCATATTTTCGGATCAGTGACTCAGCCAGCCACTTTCTATAAGCACTTGTTCTTTTTTAGTCCTCCAAACATTTGATGTATTTATAATGTACGATACATTAAATGGATGTGGCATTAAATGTCATAGAACAATAAATATGGCAAGCAAAATCAATGACCTGAAAAAGTTTGGGGCAATGTTGCTTTTTCTTTTTCCAAAGAAAATAGCTAGTGACATCTTGCCAGATGATACCAGCCTGTGTGTTTTAGAGAAACCAAGAATCTGTTGGCCGTATAGTGGTCGGTTTGTCACCAAATAAATTGGAAACAACTGACCATTTTTCTGGCAGCTTTGAAAAAATAGACAGATTTGTCATCAGTCACTTTTGAGAAATAAATCACCAAGATGTTCTTAAATCTATAGTGACAAAATTAGGAATTTGTGACAATGGTCTTTGGATATGTAAAGACCACATCCAGCAATAGATATTGTTTTCTGCTACTGACAAATGGAATGTTGCATTGTTTACACAGCCACTAACCAGGTAGGCAGTCCATAATGTGGCTCCACTTTATAAAAACCTTCAGAGATCCTATGAGGACCATATGAAATCACTGTGAGGCACCAGCTGTACCTATACTGTATATTTGTAGTGAAATTGCTCAGTGTATTTGGCATTTTATTGCACCATTCAATAATACAACCTGAGAAATAGCAAAGAATCAAATCAATTATGCAAGTCAAATCTGTGCCACAGTTTATCCTGATGTGTTGTATATGACTGTAACTATAGCTGCAGTTAGTTACAGCAAGCCAGACTTGTTATTTTGTTGTCTGGAGGCCTTGGTTCAAATGTGGGTACCCCCCAGAGAGAGGGTTTAGGCTGTCAGAGGATCCACCATGCTGTGCTACAGCACTAAAGGAGATGCTGAGGTGGCCAAATATAACCTCTCCACAGGAGCTCCAGCCTTCCCTCACAGCTTCTCATAATCCCTGACGCACTTTCAAAGCCAAGAAAGTGCACCCCATTGTAATTGCTTAATATTTCGACTTAGAGGGTAGTAAATGCAATATGAATGGTGGTATGACAATAGCACATTTTCTAAGACTGCTCAATGGTAGGTAAAAAAAAGTGTCTCATCAGGAGGTAACAGTTTCCAACTGAAAGGTATAATGTTGCTTGAATAGCAATAGGGAGGTAAAATTAAAGATAAGGGCTCTTTATTTTTTTTATTTTAATTGTCAACAATTTATGAGAAGACTGAAACCAGCAATGAATTTCTTCTCACCAGCACGTGCCAGTGTCAGATATGTGACATTACACAAGCCATGAAGCTCTCTGTATGCCGGGGGAGGAAGTTCCTGAGCTCTTGCTTCTTGTTTACACAGAAATTAAACTTGCTGCTGTGCCTGTCTGTGACTGTAACAATCAGAGAAAACCACTATGCCCACTTAGTTCATAATGATGAGTTGAGTTCGACAAAACAAGGATATGGCTCTGTGACCCGGTTGGACCTCTTTACAGAGTGCAGTTGAGTTGATCGTGTAATGTCACAGTTTCTGATGTTGGCTATACAACACACATGCTCGCGAGTAAGGGAAAATTACTCCCTGCTTCAGTCTTTCAATTGCTGAAATTGCATAGATCATGATGCCAAAAAGAAAGAAAGAAAAAAAAAACAGCCTTACCCTCTAAGGTCACATGAAGCAGGTTGTCACTTTATGTTGATGGTCCACTGTTGACTTTTAAGTGGTTTATCAGTAGATATTCAGCATTGTACGAACTGACCCTTTTCAGTTGACAAGCAATAAAATTAAACAATTTATGTCACTTTCTGTAAGTTGACTGTCAAGTACATCTGCTCAAATTCTTAATGAATGATGAATAAAGCTACTTTGGTATAGGTTAGGCACATCAAAGAATTGGGTGGTTATTATAGTTGGCACATGAAAGAGCGTGGTAAAGGCTAGGATTAAGGATAGGGTTAACCTCTTTGACTTTGCTGCTCCCACGGGTGGGCTTTTCACTGCTGTGTGCCTGAGCTTTGCTCAAACCCACAGAGCTTTATTTTAAATTCTGGTGAAGATGCCAAGGTTTCCAGAGACACCAAATATGTCCTGCTGAATCACAGAGAAATGTGCAGAAATGGTACAGTCATAAAACAGTGGCAGTTTGAATCTTTCACTCATTATAAGTGAGGAAGAGGAGTGGAAAGAGTTAAATTTAGGCACATGCATGGCACATTAAAATCTTGTTATTTATTGTTGCATTACACTAAGTCAGTTCAGTCATATAGCAACTCTAAATATAAGAGTTTCTCCCTTGCTGATTGTCCACTCAGTTGAGGAAGTCTGATTTCACTCATTCAAGCTGCTTATCCTTATTAAGGGTCTATCGTGGGACAGGTTGCCAGTCCATCCTAGTGCAGACACATAGACATGCACATTCACGCCTTGGGGCAATATAGTATCTCCAGTTTATCTGACTTACATGTCTCTGGACTGTGGAGGAAACCTGAGCTCCTGGCTGCAACCCATGCAGACATGTAAGAACATGTAAACATGACAGCTGTAACCACTGCACCACCATGCCGCCTGAGTCAATAGAGGACCAAAAAAAAAATAAATTAACAAAAATCCATAGTAGACATTGCGGAGTCCATAGTGGACAATCAAAATAAATTGTGCTACCCTTTGCTGAATTTGGACAATTCTGATGCCTGAACTGTCAGATGAAGTGGAGCTAGTTTCTAGAAAACTCAATGCTACTAGCAAGGTATTATCGAAAACATCTGTAGTGAATTCCAGCGTCATTTCTTTCTTCCACAATAATCAATAATACAGTACATGACAAAGATTTTCAATGTTATTTGAAACTAACTTGAAACTACTAAACAGTTACATGTGGATGTAGTCATTTTGTTCACAACTTTGATATATTCCAAATCTGGAGCACTGACAGCTTCCTTCCTGGGCTCAGTTTCAGGAGTTCTCTGTTCTTCTTTGTGCTGAATCCCCTCTGCTGCGTGGGATGAGCACAAATGCACTTGTTCCAGCGACATTTGTTAATTATTTAAGCAATTATAGCAACAGGTTTTGGTCATTCCTTGAGTGATTCTGCTCTGGTTTTAAACACATTATGGACTGTATAACAAATCACCCAAATTTCCCCCGTGCTTGTACCTTGTGTATGTGATTCGCTTGATCACCTTTGTCTGTTGAGTTAGCTCTTTACCTACAGGGGAAGGAGAAACGGCAAGTGTGAATACTCTGACAGATCTGATTTGTCAAGCCATTACCCCGGGTTAGGGCTCCGGTGGCTCTGCTAGGCAACGTTACTCAATGCAATAAATACCCATTATCCCCTGTTGGCATCAGACCACAACATTTCTCCCATCCTTCATTACATTCTCAAAGTGTGTGCAAATCATGCTTTGTGAATAAGGCATGAAAAAATCAGTAAGATCTTATACTCGAAAAAAAGGAGAAGGATGAAGTTGGGATTTGAGGAGCGCACTGAAAAACAGCACAAAACCTTTCAGTTGTGATAAAAGCCATTAGTGTCTTTAATAAGGTGGAAATGATGTGTGCATGTGTGGAAGGTGTGAATCCTGTGGATGAGAGAGCAGAGAACACAGAGCGAGCTTAGTCACACAGAAGTCGAGAAGCACAGAGTCAACAAACAGAGCACAACTCAACCCTTTTTACGAATTAAAAGGTATTACGCATCTTTATAGAAACACTGTGTGACAAACAGCACCACATACATGAACTGAACTACTCCACTTTTGGATTTTTGCATTCAGAAAAGCTGCAATGCTGAGAGAAACTGGATTTTCTTGTGGAAAAACTCAGATTTTTCATTTATAGAGTATGTGGCACGACAATAGCTGACATGTCTTGGATTGTGCGAACTTGCAGCTCCATACTTTTTCTACACATAAAAAGGCATTAATATAGAGTCTGCCGTATCTGTTCACTCTCTGATTGACACCTACTTTTAAAACAGTGACTTACTTTGCAGTGGAGTGTGTAGTGTAGTGACAGATGTCAAGGGGCTGTGAACCTATAGAATGTTTCATATAGGGGAGCAGTGCCCAGTATTCTGCATTTGACAAAGTTTTCATCACATGGATTTTATACATGTTCCTTTATCAATATATATATTTTATATTTGATGCAGCATTATGTTTGTGTGTTCATGGCTGCGTGAATGTGTTTAAGTTCTTGCGTGAGTGTGTGTATGGACATGAGGGTGTGCGTGCATGTACAGACGTGCCTTTCGCCTGAGCGAGAGTGTGTTTGGACCTCTACAGGGACTAATGAATGGCTTGTGTATTTGGGGTTGTGTGGGTGGCAGGTAGGCACTGCTTGTGTCAGCCTGTGTGACACGAAAGTCGCAGGGTTCTGTTGATTTGCTGTGTGGTTTGAGGTCGTGCTGTGGAATGCAGACGAGTGGGTGTGAGCGGTCAGCTTTGGTGAAATGTGGATTTCCCCTCTATGGTTATGGACAAACTGCATGCACAGAAACCACTGTGACTATTCTTGGACGCTGGCCACTATGATGGAAGGAAAAAATAAAAAAAAAACTCTTTTCCCTGAGCAAGTAACTGTTCCTTTTATTACCATAACAAGTACCATGAAAGGAGACACGGAATTTAACAATCTGCACTCCATGACACCTATATTATTTCCACATGCCTTCAAGCCCCCAATAAATGTCTGCTGAATTAGATGCAAGGACCAAAAAATAAGAAGCAATATTCAATGCTGACCGAAGAAATTCTTCTCATTGGTGCATGTAAGAATTTGTGCAAGTATGTGGGCATTTGAGTGACTGTGTCAAAAAAGACCATGTTTTTGGGGTCAGGAGATCACCTTATAATCAATGAAAATAAAACAGAGAGAGTGTGACATGCCACCAGATGCCTCTGATGGATGGCATTTCCTCCCTACACTCGGTAAAACTCCTTGGCTGGCTTTCAAAATTATTTCCTGAGCCCTGAGCCCACAGAACATGGAGGCCTAAATGTCACAGCGCCTTCTTCTCTGCACAGGTGAGACAGCAGGGCACCCTAAGTGCTTGTGTAGCCATTAACATCCAACGCTTAATGCTTTTAGGGGACAGAATGGAACGTGAAATTATATGAATTAAAGCTTTCTAGATGTGAAAATTTAAATGTGACACATTGCATAAAAGCATTTTCATAAGACATGATCGCTGTTAAGGTTTGTGCAGAGGTGGACCAAATGCAGGATGCAGGAGTTCTGGAATATGAATAAAAGAGGATTTATTGTAAGGTAATGGAGATGAGGGAGGATGAGGGCGATTAGGGGAAGGAAGGTAAGACAAGACAGGAAGGTGGAAATGGCTGTAGCCAGATCTGGCGAGGTGAGGAAGGCAGTCGAGGGAGCGGTGGCCTGGAGTGGTTGATGAAGGCAGTGTGATGTGGGCAGGCAGACACCAGACTGGTGGAAGGCAGGGGTGCAGGTAGGTGAGATGAACCTGAGACACAGGCTGGTAGCTGGAAGCGGAGGTGAGAGCAGGATACACAATACTAAGGCTAGAGTTTCCCTACCTCTGTAGCTGACAAAACGATCTGACTGGGAATGAAGACCTGGTTGTTATACTGCAGATCTGATGGATGGCAAGTGTGCTGGTGGGGAATGCAGGGCAGGCGTTCTGGTGAAGTGAGGAGTCGGGAGAGAGAGGGAGAGAGACAGACACACCCACACCACACACACACCATACACACACAGAGAAAGACAAGGGAGAAAAGAGAAACACTAGAGCAGAGGAAAAATCTAGGAAAGACACTAGGGCACAGCAGTGGCTGTGACAATCACAGTGTATGTCAAGTTGTGTAAAATGAATTGAGAATGTGTGTGTTTTTTTTTTTTTTAACATTCTATTTTATGTCTGACAAGACCTTTGAAAAGAGTGCACAAGACTCAGTAGTTCAGTCTAATTTACGAAAGCATTAATATCCCCAAGGGAGAACGTACATTGCAGTGAAATGCAATGCATACAACAACAAAAACCAGGCAGAGCAGATGAAAAGTACATTTGAAGCCATCAATCAACAGTTCAAAAATTAATGAGACTGAATTAAAACACATCCAAAAAACTGTGTTTTTTGTATATGCAGACAACACCCAGACGAAGAATGCTTTTTTTCCCTACATGTTTGAGTAGTTCACTTTGTTCCCCAAAATCCCAGTTTAGCAACAAGGAGTGATGAGTAACACTGAGGCCTGGGAAGAGTGAGCCATTATGTAGCTATAACCAAAAAAAAAATCATTAAAAAGCAATTTCAAAAACTTAACCAAGATAGCCTCTCTGGCACTTCATCATCCCACAGCTGATTCATGCTTTCCATTTCTATAATTGCCTTGATTACTTTTGCTCCAGGTGCTGCCATTAAAGAATCAATGATGTGATTTCACCCTAAACACTACCGCCGCACACTGATAACCCTCCCAAATCGCATATGGCTCCATCTTTAGACCCCTGCTCGATTGGGCATCAAATGTAGCATGAGCATCCTCAACAGCAGTGGGAATTACTCCCAAGCTGAGTGGGGACAGTCGAATATAGACAGGACAGATGTGTACGACAGCAAGCTTGGGAGGGGCTGGCAAAGGTATCTATAATTGCTGGGTATTCTTCATTTGCCTCTCTGTCATTTATCCAGCCTCTGAGACCTGGATATCTACTGTACCACCTCTCCGGCTGTGATCAGAGGCTAAATGGTTTATAACTCATTTACTTCATCTCCTCATTGCCTGTCCTGAGATGGATCCTGTTTCAGCCACAATAAATAGGAAAGTCTCTTTTATTATGGCCATGGGAGGGCGGGGTGGTGGGGGTGGGGGGGCCCTGTCCACCTGGACCTCACTGAAATCACTGACCATCCATTGTGTATGAAATATAGGAAGGCTCTTATCACATTGCACACTGACTTCACTGTGATGCAGTTTAGGTAATACAAGAGAACAATAGCCCTTTTAAGAGGAGGTGATGCCAGTAATGGTGAAATCTGATATGTGGGGTTTCCATGAAACCTATTTCTTGTCGAATCCAGTCTGCAATCTGGGGGGCTGATTTACAGACAACCGTTATGGGCTAATTGTGAAAGGATGGTTTGGTGTTACATCAGATTAATGCCTCTGATATGTGCCTCTGCAGCTGTGTTTCAACAGCATGCTGGATGTGATGATTCCTCAAGACATACTGCTAAAAATATGCATTTAGCCAGATATCAATTTGAGGAATTGCAGCAAAAAAGTCTCTCAGATATATCAAGCTTTACATAAATTGACTTTGTTGTTATGCCATATACTTTTGTTGAGATATAGTTTGAGGTACAGCCTGCGATGTCAGATTGTTTTCCATCAAAAAAGAAAAGATGGACTTTGAAATTTTTAAATAAAAGGCCTCACAGCAGTTGTATATTTTCCCCAAAACAACAGACTGCACAGGTGCCACCTCTGATTATTGTGAAATATTTGCCTTTCAGTAAACATGTCAAGGTGAGAAAACAAGCATCAAAAATATTCAAACTAAGGCAGTGTTTCTCCTGACTTATAGTGTTTAATATAAGAGGCTGACTGTAGTCTGGTGGAGGAGTTTCAGCGGGACCTGGTGTAACTGACAGAGCATGGAATCAATATAACTGAGCGCTATGTCACATTACATTGTGCTTGTTTTGCTCTGGCCCATTTATACTGTTCTACTTTCAGTGTAAGGGCATAAAATATAACCATTTGGGAATCCACTGAAGTGTGCAAAACCCAACTGTTGCTGATGGATGAAAATGCCACTCATAATAAACATCTACATCTTCATATAACATTGCCTTTTTATTGTAGGGCATATAATGTAGTTATATACAGTAGTATGAAAAGCTGTATTTGTAACCAGTCAAATTTGACAGGGAGTTTCAGCACACCAAGTCTATAAAATAATGCATCACGTAACTTGGGAGCTTGTAAAACTGTAATTGTACTTGCTTGTGCAGAAGTAGTTTTGTAATCAAGAACTCAAAAGCCAGTTAATTTTCGTTTGACTTCAAACACATTGAGTTCGCACTCATCAGGCTGATAATGCAATTTTTCCATTAATTTGGTGGAGACAAATTGTGTGGTGATGCAAGAATTATCAAGCAGGGGAGCAAAGGAGCAAGCAGATTGGGAGGATGGGTTGTGACAGGTAATTCGAGGTGAGGCTGACTCTGATTAAGTGTGTGCTGCTTCTTCGCCAGAGGGTTACTTAGAGAAAGACAGTGGCTTCCAGCAGCGAAAAATCACCACCCTGATTTGAGAGGTAGGAAGGCCTTGACTGCTGTTGGCTAATAGCCTTCCCAGAGAGAGCTGAGACTGTGTGGAGAGGACACATGCGGATCCAGCAATGGCCTTGTTAGCAGAACAAAAGGGCAACTTGAATCACAGTGCGAGGCAACCTTTTCAAGTTCCTGTTAAAAATCTTGTTATGGAAAAAAGGCGTGTGTGTGTGTGTGTGTGTGTGTGAGATGAGGTGGGCGGATACGGCAGACATAAGATATCAGAGTTTATATTTGTCTACATTGTAATGAAATAAGACAGATTGAGCAACAGGTGATAGTGACCAATTTGGCTGTAAATTGTAGCAGATGGTCCACTGAGCTTCTACTGCGACCATCCGTTTCCATCAGATTTTCTTGTCTTCGTCTTCCCGCTAGTCTAAACTCCCCTCATGAAGCACTGAGGTAATTGATTTCATTTGTGCAACAAAAGCTAATATCCAATCACTGCAAGCCCCTGACCTTTGGAGTGTGAAAGACTTAGCTGGCTAATTCTGTCACCATCAGGGGATCTTTGTACGAGGCTTCTGTCTGCCACCAGGCAATAATGGGTTATCTGCTTAGCCTGCTAAATGAGGTGTAAAATGAAATAGCACATGGTTTGTTTTCCATATTTCCAGCTCTTTTTCAGTAAAAGGCAGCTGTGTTTGTTTAATGCATCACAATTAGTTTCTCTGGTCAGTGTCGTCATTGCTGTAATCAGGCTTTGTTCCATGAAACGTGTGACAGATGCAATGTAAGCTGCAATTTTGGTTGTTTACAAAGTTTCTATATTGTATACTATATACTATTTGGTGTATTCAGAATATTCTTAAATTTTTAATCTCATGAGATGTTTGTCTGTTAATATGATGTCTCCACACCGTGTAGGATCTCTCCGTCACAGGGACATCATAGATTTAGCTTGTTTCGTCGGCACCAAGCCCATTTGGGATTAGATACGTCTTTGGTACAATTTCAAAAGCAATGAGACCTTACTTTTACCCCTCACCATTACACTGATCAATATCTGAAAGGACAATTGCAAGAGGCTGAGATGTAAGATTGCTATTATTGAAAAACCATCAGCTGGCAAGGTTCACTTTTCAGCGGCCAGTGTATTTGTAATAATTTGTTTAACGCTTGTGTCTGATGAGGGATCAGTGTGGTCAATACCCAAAAGGCATGATTCTTCCTCTCCATGTCAAATGCTCTGTGGCAGCTTTTCTGCCAGCAAAATGAGAAACATCTCAGGAACACCCTCTGTGCTTTCTGAGGTGAGATTTCCTGGGTGTGAGTGAAAGGATACAGCAAATTGCCAATGTAGGCTGGTGACATGCTGAAAAGAAATGACTATGGTTTTCACCTGAAACATAACCCCGATCACACAGGAGATTGTAAATGTCACCTTGGCTGCTGCAATAGAAATGTACTTTACCTTCTCCTTTCCAGGAAGGAGTGAAATGCTAGGTTGCTGCAACTGAATATGAAGATGTTTTTTTTTTTTTTTTTTTTTATCTTGAAATCTCACAACTGTGTTAGATCTAGTCATGAATGATGCATGGCCTGGGTCTCACTGTGGGCCCCTCGAAGATGTTGAAACAACACCGAATATGCAAACCGTAGCTACCCACACTCTTCTCAGCCCCCACAATAAAATAAAAAACAGCCTAACTTATTTTGCATCTCTCCATCTGTAATTTTTTTTTTTTGCACATATAGACGTGTCATTAAAATGTTATACATGTCTGAATCATTGAGAAGTGACAGTAACCCTTGAATTAAATCAACTATCTTGATGAATAGCAGTCACTACAAGGAAAGACACGTGCTGATGAATTGCCTTGTTTATTTACATGAATCCTCAATACAAAAATGTACTTTCTGCAGGTACAACAATTTAAAATGCCTTTATTTATCATGGCTACTAAAACATGTTGAACAGATCTTACACTGAACAGTTGCGCTACAACAATATGGGCAAGACCAAAAATGAATCAGGACACTATACTTATCAATACACAGGCATAAAGCAAGGAGGAAAAAGCATGAAGTACTGTAGGTTTTTTGATATATTTCTATAGATATAGGTGTAGATAAAGATAGATAGATAGCTATACAATCACCTCTTAAAAGAAAAATAGCCTTGCAAAGGGTGTTTTAGGAGCTATACTTCCATAGGTTAAGGTAAGTAAGTAAGTAAGTTTTATTTATAACACTTTTACAGACACTGGTCACATAGTGCTTTACAAGAACATTATACAACATTCAGAGAACATAGTACATATTAAGAACACTACATAAAAATAATACCTATGAAGAACAGTGCATAAAATATATCTAAAAATGCACAATAAATAGGTATATGTACACAGATTAAACCTGTTAAAACAGGTGTGTCTTTAGCTGTGTTTTAGAAGAACCTTGCAGAGTCAGCAGACTGTAGGGCTGCAGGACATTCCTCAAACTCGGGGCCACAGCTTTGAAAGCTCGTCCACCCCGAGCCTTAAGGCGCGTGTGTGGGACAGACAACAGACTTAATGTATTAGACCTAAAAGAGCGAGCTGGTAAATAAGGGTGAAGTAGTTCAAATAGATATGCAGATAAACGCAACCCTATACGCCAACAGGGAGCCCGTGCGAGGTCTGAGTAGCGGGGTAATGTGAGACCTGGTGAACAGTCTTAATACACTGGAACAAGGCTATTGTAAAGTACACTTATATCAGAAATGCTAATCCAGGATCACAGCATCGGGGCATACTGTTCTTAGTAATCCAAATGTCTTTTCCAGTTCATCCAGTTTTCATGGTCAGCCAACCATCAGATGACATGACAGTCCTGTTTTCGTGGGCATGACCTTGAAGAATGAGTCAGCATCATGGCTAACTGTGTTCTTAAAAAAGCTACGGTACCACACAGTCACTGCTGATCATGTTATATTTAGATGTTTAATCTAGAAGTCAGGGTTCCTTGTTCTTGTCAGATGGTTTGGCAATAGCAGCAAAATTGTACAAATGTATAGATTCAGCATGGCAAATTGTAATGACAAAGTTGTTTTGGAGCAGTTGTTTAATAAGAGACCATACTGGCTGTGTTGACATTTTTTCTGAAATATTCCAATCACAAAAATGCTCATATAAGTTTTTAATTAATTTAATTTAATTTAATTATTTTTACGTGTAAGTTTTTAGTTGTGTCTTTGGCAGCTTTGAATTTTGGATCCTTGTTTGAAAGAGCAAAATCCATGAGCAAGTGTCTTTTGTAAGAGACATCCTGCAGGGAGTATCTGTTACCAGTATCTAAGCATTTCTTCTTTCCATTGTTTTTTCTTTAGTACCCAGGAATGCCATTATAATTACTATTATTTTGATTAACTTTCATTTTAAAACATTTATGGGTATTATTAGTTAAAACATGCAAAAAGGAGATATTACATTATTATGCAGCACAAGCAGACCTACTTGGCAACAACTGAGCACTTTTGTATTTTTTTTTTTTTTGTCTGTATTGTTAAAACAGCTAAACAGGAACATTGTTTATTTAACTTTTTTAATGTCACCAGACTTATTTCTTCGAGAAACCTACGATCACAGAGAAAAGTGTGGCTGAATGTGTCTAGAGAGCAGCGTCACACTCTTGAAAAATGGAGTTTCTTGTTTGTTGGTTTAACTCAGCCATGGTAAGAGGAAATGATGAGTTGATTCCAAACTGAGCCGCCAGTTATTTTTAAATATATGAGTCATCTGAGGAGCTTTGCTTACAAAGTAGTTCTGTTTCAGAGGACTG
Source organism: Myripristis murdjan (assembly GCF_902150065.1). Lineage (NCBI taxonomy): Eukaryota > Metazoa > Chordata > Actinopteri > Holocentriformes > Holocentridae > Myripristis > Myripristis murdjan. The sequence continues at coordinate 16,057,885 of NC_043987.1, read as the reverse complement.
AATAATCTGAGCTTTTTAAATATTTAAAATACTTTTATTCCCCTTAATTAAGCATGATTTCTTGGTAACTCTTAGTGAATGGTGATTAATCACTTCACATTTTCAGAAAGTGATTGCTTGTCAGGCAGGTAATCAGTAACCAGCATTAATCATATTTTGGAGTAATCTAAACAAAACTATCTGTTACGAATGTTCCTCCCTCTGACATCCCACCGAATCGCTGTGACAGTGTTGCTTATTCCCTCAAAGTGGAGTGTGTATTGGCACTGACAGCTTAAAGTACTGTCAGGAAACACAACTGTCAACACCTCCGTGAAAGAATGAAAAATTATGAAGTGTCTCTCTCTCCCTCTTAACACTATCTAGCATTGACTTGTTTTGAGGCCACTTTCTGCTTCCGTGTAAATGTTTGTCTTCTTTTGTGTGAACCACAAACAAGAACTCAGAATTAGCAACAAGTCAGTTCATCTATTTTCCAAGTTATGCCTTTTCAACTGTTGGGACAAACACACTGTGGTGTTGAGCCATCCAGTGTGTCTCCCAGGCAATCACCTGCCTCCCACTACCTATTATGCCCTACAGGAACCTGCGCAGCTCCTCTAAATGTCACCCAGCAGCACTGGCCTCCAACTGGCTCCCATATTTCTGCTCCACTGGACGATAAAATAATATCCCGCTAGCTATGAACACACACACACACACACACACACACAACCACACACACTCACACACAAACAGAGCTAAGTGCCCTGCAACAAGGATTTACAATTAAAGGCCTACTGACTCTCTTTCTGAGTGCAGTGCAGGGTTTTTGAATGATCTGTTACCTTCAACCTGCAACCTGCATGGTTGAATGCAGTTTTACTATAATATTCATTTTTCTTATTACTGTAATGATATAAGTATTAGGCCATGTGATTATTACATTTAGACTTGATTAGAGCTACAAACTAACATACAATTCTTTTGCCAGCAATCATGGATAGTCCTTTTTTGGACTGCAGTTACTGTAGTATGTGACGTACACACACAAAAAATCAGGCAGAAAACTAATTTAACTATTTCATAGATTTGCACTGGGTCATTAATAGTGTGTATTGAATGAAAAGAGTTTGCCCCAGTGTCCATTTAAGGCTGATAACAATGGGTGCTCTGTCATAACTACCATTGATCAGACAGATAATAGGCCTTATAATTAGCACCCTGTTTGGACCACTGGTCACTATCACAAGAGCCATATTGATATTGATTCTCCACTGACACACCGGCTGACTCCAAAGTGGTCCAGACTACTAGAGTATTGTACAGCGCTCGTGGACCATATGTGCGTAGCATGATTATCTTTAGCTGTTGTGGAGCCTCTACAGGGACATCGGGGGGAAAAAAATTACATGTAAAAAAAAAAAATGAAAGGAAGAAAAAACGTACTCCGCTGCACACTCCTGAGACACTTCTGAATTCTTTTGCCGAACTTTTGCGTTCACTTGCAAATCTTTAGTACTCTCTTACAAAACTTTTACCTTTTCCCAAAATAAGGTGGATTTTTTTAGACTTTATGGAAATGTCAAAGTAATTCCAGTTCACTGTATGTCACTTGGTTTCTCCCTCTGCAGCACAGAGATGTGTTGAGGATGGGTGTGCTGTTTTTGAAAGCCAAATGCGCATTTGGTTAGGAAGAGTTTTTAAACGCTTTTGAAATGCCAAAACCAGCTGGGTCATGTGTCACTTCACCTGCTTGGACAAAGTAGTGGAGACGTCACACCGAGAGCACAAAGAAGAAGACACAAAATACGTGGCTGAGAAGAGCAGGGGATACAGAATTTAGTTTTGAAAAGTATTACCTGAAATGAATAAGCCTTAGACTTTCTGTTCAGGAAAGTTAGTTGTTTAGAACGGTTGGCTGAAATATTGTTTGTGTGACTCAGTTCTCTTGTTTACCATTCCCATGCCAACTTATGCAAAAACTGGGCAGACCGGGCGCCAAATCCATTAATTTTTTTTCCCTCCCACATGATTTTTTTTCTTCCGCATGTCCCTCCATAGTTTTTCAGTACTTCACTTTATGTGATTTTTTTTGTTGTTCTTAAAGCCAAAATGTAAACCAAAGGAAACCACCCAGAGTGTTTGTTTTGTTAATATAATTTATAGATTCTTTGTTTTATTTCCATCATGTCCAGTAAAGCAGAGATGTGAAATGGGGAGGAACCATGTGTGGAACTGCTTCATTCAGCTGCCAGAGGAACAAATGACCAAAAAGATCTTTAACTGGGATCGAGCACACAGTTGTCCATGGTCGAGAGAAGTCCCTGCAATATTTTCTATATCTGATCAGAATTTTATCTTCAGAAATAGCTTGCAATGTCATATTAGAAGGAGGTCATTTGTAAGAAACCAAAGCTTAGAAACTACATTCAAATTAAATACAATTACTATGTAGAACCATTATATTCACAGAAAAGGCAGAGGTCTCTCTAAGCCCAGCAAAGAACTCGTACGTTACAATTTAAGTATAACTGAAGTGGGCAAATATAAAGGTATTCCCAGAGAGCAATGTTTAGGTGTTTCTTGTGACCCTGGTGTTGTCGAGGATGATTTGATGATTATACCGTCCTTTGTAGAGATCAATCATTTGTTTGAAAAGATCCAGTTGAAAATTGCTGATTTGATTTGGATGTCTGTGGCTGATATGTTGAGTTGGCTCTTTAATTTGGATATATATTTTTTTTCTTGGTGAGATTTGTCGGAGATGCTTGGCAGCTAAGACAGAGAACACTGTATCATCATAACAGGTCAGTTCATCTCTGCCATGTAAATTGAATGCTGTGAAATGTTCTCTTTTTGAATTTGTAGAACTGCACGTTATGATTTATCCTGTGGCCGTCCTGGCTATTACTGTTCACTGTCTTGTAAGCCCATTTTGGCTGGGCACACGGGTGCAGCACACTTAAATAAAATTATGACTCACTTATTGCTTACTCCATCAGCCTGCATTGTAGATGTCACATCCTTCTGTGTGTATGATTCGGCCATTTCCTGCACACTCTTCACAAATTCATGAGCCCTCCCTTATCCCTGGAACACAGCCTCCATCCTCTGGGATATTTAAATCGGCATCAGTGGGCAGTCACTCATGCAGAATTCATGTTTTGCTGTTTACACATAGCCTTGAACAAAACCGACGCATCTTCTCTTTGTTTTCTTTCGAGTGGCATGTGAATTCATGAGGAAGGTAAAGGCCAATATCCCCACCAGCTATGATGCTCTGCTTGAGTAGTTGTGACATGTTTTGGTGTGTTTACTGTTTTTGCTTCATATCTTTGTTGATCCAGAGTTCACGTATTGTGTGAATGTATTTGCTCATGAAGGCACATAAATGAGTAATACATAACGCAGCATCTTTTCTCAAGGTCAAAATTACTCTGCCTATTTTGCCTTTGTTGCAGTTGTTATTGGTTTTGTTGTCACCAGTATCCAGTGCTCGAGGTAATGAGTTACTAATAAACAAATTGCAGTAATCAGATTAGTTTTTGTTGTAGCGTTTGCTGTGCAGCAAAATGTGCCTTAAAGCATTTACTATATGCAATTTTGATGTGTTTTTCTAAGAATCAAGAATAATTCTGGCTAACTTGTTTTTACTTATTCCTTTTTTTTTTTTTTTTTTCAGAATCAGAATCAGCTTTATTGGCCAAGTATGCGTTCACATACAAGGAATTTGACTCCGGTAAACTTTGCTCTCTCTTAATTTACATAAATTAAATAACAAAAGAGAAAACAGAAAAAGGGCGTTAAAATAAACAAGTAGACAAGTTAACAGTGCAAATAGACAAATAAACAGTGCAGATAGAAAGTAAACAGTGCAAATAGACATAAATTAAATAACAAGAGAAAAACAGAAAGGGCGAGAAAAAAATAAACAAGTAAACAAACAAACCACTATTACCTGTGCATTTGCTGTTAGACAAGAATTAAAGCATTTGGTCAGTCTCAGTTTCAGTTGTTTGAACAAAATGAAACAGAGGTTTTCTGGCCTGAACTGATTTTTGAGTTGATAGTGCAGTCTCTAAGGGTTTCCTTCTCAGCAGCAGTGATGACATCACCAAAATGCATATATAAACCCTCCGTAAAGTGGGTAACTTAAAAGTACTCTAACGTTTTACTTTTAATAAAGAGTATCTAATAAATATGACTAAGTCACACACTTTAGCAGCATAACTTGGAAAAGTAACCCATACATGGATCCTCCTTTTCCCCCCTTAAAATATATTTTACTCTGCTATAAAAACAGATGCATCTACCAGCAGTTATTCTAGTCAAAGACCCATGCATCCCTCTAGAATTTAGTTCAATTTAACCTTGCTACTTACCCACTGGTCAGGATGGAGGTGAGACGTTGAAATGAGAAAATGTACCTCTACCATTCAGTTATAATAAAATGCCATACAGCAGGCCCTATCTTTGGGTCAGAGCAAGAGAGCAGAGTGATTTGGGTGTCCCATTAAATCCCAGGGGCTTCCACTGTAGTCCCTGGTAGCACGTAGACAAGACACACAGAAAATACCTCTGCTGAAGGAGACACCAACCTCTACATGACCACCCACTCTGGCAGGCAGAGAGATTGCCAGGAGATAGCTTTGCAATCCTGTCAGCAGGGTGCTGCTTGGTTTTGATGTGCCATAAAGCCATTATTTCTGTGGGGCTGATAGGGACTTAATTAGAAACATAATGAATCCGCCGCACATCTGACAAGCCTAATTAAGCCTGACTGGAATGCCAGGATAATTGGGTTTTCAGTTCAAGGCCTCGGAACATCAACCCAGACCATCTTGCTGACCCTTCACACAGGCCCCCAGGTCCCTACGCTGCTTATTCCAACCAGACAAGACGGACGGTCAGCTTATTGTTCAAGAAAGCAGAAACGTATCTCACCGTGTTAACTGTCTAGTGTTTTTTTTTTTTTTTTTTTCCTCCTTGCACTGTGAATGTGTTGTGGGCTTTGTGATCCATGGCAACTCCTCTGATGCCCTTTATAATCCCATTAAACCTATTGTCTTCAGCTTACAGCTCACTTACTGGAGGAGAGTAACAAAAGGAAGTGTCGGGCTGGTGGAGCAAAGCAGAAATTTTGTAGTTCAGGTCTGTGCGCTAAAAGGAGTCTCAGGTTGTCAATCATGCCCTCCTTCAAACTTTTCATATAGTCAGGCAGGGGCATATTCTTTTTTTCTTCAATCCTTTCATGTTTTATTTGATCTGGCACTCTTGCCTAGATAGAGATTGAGAACTCTCTCTATTTCTATATCATATATCAAGTTATCTGTAGGCTCATTTCAAGTCCCTTGAGAAACAGAACATCTGTATTATTACAAAGCTTCCAACAAAGAAAGTGTGATGAAACAAAAATCCTTTTGTTTGCTGTAAAACTGCAGGCTTTTATAGTTTAGCCTCAGTTCAGTCAGACATCTCATGTGTGCGTGTTATGAATGTATTATAATGAAATGTGTATACAGACAGTACATGTAACTACCTACAAGTAATTAAATTACAAAATAAATAATATAAGTAATCAGTTGTAGCTACTGAGAAAAAAAAAATGTAATTAAATTACAAATTAAAATGTTGGTGATTACAAAGAGGTTACATGCGAAGATACTATTTTTGGTAAAATCCTTGTAGAATGTAACATTTATTCTGTAGCTTTGCATCTTTATGCTGTATCTTCTTCTTTGCAGATTTCCAGATGACTCCCTGTGAGCATGTGCCTGAGCCAACTGAGAGACACAGGGAGTGGCAATATGTATCTTCAACCCCTGTTGAGGGACCTATAATCAGAGCGTACAGGTGGATGCTGGGGTCGAGGCGGGAGTGAAGATTTGCAGCAGCAGGTAGCAGGTAGGCAGCAGGACAGAGGAGCACAGGGTGAATAAGTGTGCTTTGCTGGTGTAAATGATCCACCTCATTGGGATGGAGCGTTTTTTTTGTGAATGTCTTGAGCAAGTGCAGGCTCTGTGATGGCAAAGCGATTGTAGTAGCTTGCTCTGGGCTCGCTTCATTAATGATATGGTAGCTGGTAAACAAAAACATCCACCATTACGTGCTGTGAATGAATGTTGTTGTGAATTGGTATAGTGACATACGCTGTCAAAGTATGGAACAAAGTGGCACTATCAAAGCCTTGAGCTGAAAATCCAAATGACAGGTTACCCTGAATGTAAGAAAAGGTGTGTGTGTGTGTGTGTGTGTGTGTGAGAGAGAGAGAGAGAGAGAGAGAGAGAGAGAGAGAGAGAGAGAGACTGTTTGTTTTTTTTTCATACATTTACCAAGTGAAATTGGGAGAGAGCACACTCTTTGCTCACTGAAACAACAAAGAGATCCAAACAGAGGTGAAAAAGGTAGCTGTCCAAACAAAGGCAGAAAAAAGAAAGTGCGCGTGAGAGAGAGAGAGAGAGAGAGAGAGAAAGCCCTCACAATGTGAGGAGGACGATGGTCGTGGCGACAATAGCACTCCGATGATCACAGTAGCCCAGGTGACAGCACGCCATGATTAACACTAATGACCGTACACTTTATGAGCCTCTACAAAAACAATTAATCCTCCTACTCTCCTCCTCCTCCTCTCATCTCTGGGGCCATCTATTTGAATCTAACCCACACCTCTTTCACTTCACCTCCATCTCTCTGCTTTTTTTTATTCCTCTAAGGACACAAACTCCTGTTTTTTCTGCCCAATATCATCCCACATTCCTCTATCAGTAAAAATAGGGAAATATTTAGTATAAATTTAAGACATAGGCAACTGTATTTTAGATGTCATTTTTGTTGAGTTCTAAAAATATCTGAACCCCCCCCCCCCCCGCATATGTTCTCAAAATAGCTGTATTGATATGGAATTAGAGTTTTGATTGCCTGTTTCTGTGGCGTCTTATCATCTCTCCTTTAATAACTGTGTAAGCGGGACCTTGGGAAAGTTCAAGCAGCACTTTGGTAGGTAATTCATGGTTTACAGTTCACCAACCCAATACACAGTATATGTGATAGATGAGCCAATAAGGCAATAGTTGCTGACGTGTAGTTGACATGTGATTGATTGTGGGTTCTCTGATTAATGGCTGGACGGATTATGATGGCTGGTCTTACCAACATTACCTGCACAGGCCAGTGGAGCACAAAAACACTTTTACACAGTCAGCAACAGCAAGCAAAAGGTGACTATTAAACATGTCTTCAGGTCTTAGTCAGACAAATAGAAGAAGAGCTGGTAATGAACTAGAATGTGTGCACTTGACCTTCTTTTGTACTTGGTAGTCATAATAAGTGGTCAGTGTTACTGTATGGAAGCATGCAAACTAATATATAGGTTCTTTTCAACGAATGCGTCCTGTCACTTACCCACTTAGGAATGTTCCTTATTAGAAACCTATATTGTTCAAATTAAGTTACACAGTCTCACAAACTGAATTCCCGTTGAAGCCCACTGCACTCGGAGAGGTTGGTGCATTGTCAAAGAAAGAACTCATAAATCATGAAGAAATGAGGCACGCTCAATGTGAATTTTCCTGGCAAAGTGCATTAATTTTACATCTTGACGCAATATTTTCAGATGTAGAACCTTCATCAGTGTCACAATCTAACAAGGAGATATCACATGATTAACACCGAATTCTATAGTAAATGTGTCACTGGTTTCCATGGTAATCAAGGTCCCTGCGAAACCAAGAAACATACAAATATGGACAGGAAATACAACACTGAGTGGCATGTGGGCCCAAGTTGGTGCCGAGTGTGGAAAAAAAAAGGTGCAGCTGTCATTGTTTGGAATGGATGCAACACCCCTCTGTTTATGTTTTATTAAACAGCCAGGACTTATGAGTAATTTGTTTATCGCTTTTTAGCTCATATTTGATATACTGGATTGTATCTATAAACTTGCATGTTTCACTAGAGCTGGGCTTGGTGCAGCTACTCGACAGACTCCTGATGATTTGAGACTAGTAACCAGGACAACTAATGTGCATGTACTAGGTTTAGCTGGTCTACCTAAAGTGTCAACCCACCATGAATGAGCCACAGCTGACACCCGTCCACCTTAAATCAGCCCCCAGGTGTGGCTCAGTTATGATGGGCTGACACTTAAGGTGGACCAACTAACCCTGCTACATGCACATTGGACAAAATCAATCATTATGTAAAGTGTGTTTTCATATATGATTGAATCTGTCCTGTCAAACTTCAAAGGATATACAGTAGGTAGCAAAGTCTTGTCCCAGTATAAATCTGGACCACTGTTGCTATGACAACACTAGAACATTGTTAGCTACCTTACAGCCAGATACCTAACACTGAGTTAAGTTATTTCTGGTAGAATGACTAACTAACTAACTAATGCCAGGCAAATTACATTACAGTATGACCAAAGTTTTCAGCTTGCTGCACAGTCTTATAGGATATCCTACACAGTGAAGGAACATGTGGTTCCTTAAAATGTCACAAACGGGGAGACGTTGGGCTCTTTTGATTTGAATGGCAGTCTACGGCTCAGATACTTCAATACACTGAACAAACAGCTTTTTTTGACAAAATGGTTTATGACCTAATAATGATTTTGTTGTGGCTCACGCCCAACATGTTCCTCATGACATGATCACTTCAGAGAGAGACATGATGAGTCTTTTTATGGGACGCCTCCCGGTGTGGATGGCGGTGTGGATGGCTCCCAAAGAATGAATGGTGTTTCCTCATCTGGTCCCTCAGTGCTCAGCCATATTTTATTCCATCTTTGGGTTGGGGTGGACTGGGGTGTGATGAGGTGTATGCCATGGGGTGTATGCATGTGTGTAGTATCCTGTTTTTGCGTGTGTGTGCGTGTGTGAGTGCATATGAGGGGATGGGGGTTTGGGGGTGTATGACTTTTAATGTAAAGCACTTTGTGTTGCATTTCATTTATGTATGAAAGGCGCTATATAAATAAAGTTTGATTTGATTTGAAAAAATGTTCTTTTGCAAGAGCTGAGATTGCTTTCAGTGCAGTGAAAAACCACCACTGCTTAGAAATTTGAGAGACAGTTTCATGATGTGAGGGGCTGTAATGATTGAATTGGTGCGCATGCTCCAGCCGGCTGTTATACTGTTGCCGTTGTGAAAAATCCACAAGTCTCCTATCTCCTTCCTAACACCTAACTAAGATATGTCATACACTTCCTGTAATGAAACAGTCCCAAGCAAATGCTATGAATGCTTTAAATGTTAGGAATATTCCTTTCAATGAAATAAACCTGTAAACTGTAAACACATGTGCTCTTATACATGGATGACCTTGATAGTCACATGTGGAAGACACACTACCACGCTACCATAACTTGCCTTGGGTTTTTGTGGAATTTGAAACAGAGTAACAGAAACAACACTCCTATCTTTGTGTACAACATTTGTGATTTATCTGTTATTGCTTGAGGCCTTGGAGAAACATATTGCAGATTTGTTTTAGAAATGATAAAAACTGCTTGTTTTCTTATTAAATCTGTCGCAATAGGGCATAGCCTCACAGCTTGGCTGCTGCGTAGAATATTGGACAACATCTTTTTTATTACTTGGATGCTATTTAGGAATATTCAGTGGGTAATTTGTCTAAATTTAACAAGGGGTTCAGGTGGACCTGCAAATTATTGTTTTTCTCATTTCCTTAAAGTTAAAAAATGGTGAGCGCACGCCTCAGTTCAACCAAGAGAGCATTGCCATAGGGGAATCTACAGCAAACACTTCTCTATTCCAGTTTCAGGGGAGGACATAAGCGCAGGCCGTGACAGCCTCTCAACTCAATTACATTTTCCTTCTTCACAAACATTGAGTGGAGTAGTCTTATAACCTACCACTCCCCCATGTGCACTGGCTCTCTGGCACTCAGAATTAATCCCCATGTCAGGGCCTTGCCAATAGGTCTGTGGTGCATGGGGGCTCCAATAATGACTTACAGCCAAACCCACAGTGCCAAGCTTGGACTTTCTACCACCATGTAATTAGCAGACTATTGACTCTCTCAGACACCCAGCTCGTGCAAGCTGAAGAATGGCTCCAATTTATCTTATGCTCCCGAGATTGTACCGAATTAAGGGACATGACAAGTATGTGTATGTGTGTGTGTGTGTGTGTGTGCGTGTGGTGCAGCATATAGTACGTTAATGTAGGTGTGTGCTGTGTGCCTGTGTCTGTGATTTTTGTGTGTTTGCAGGGAAGGCAGTATACAGAGCTTTATGGCTCGCATGCTGAAGGTATTTTCTTAAGCATGCAAGTTTGTCACCTCTACCTATCAATAGGTGATAAATGAAGGACCAGGCACATATGTACTCAGGGGCAGAAGAAAAACTAAATGGGAAATGAATTCATGAATTCTGGAACTAGTCAGCCACGGGGTAATCAATACAGCTTTGTTTTACTATAGTTTGCTTTGAAAAGCCATCTTTCATGTGTTTATAGATTGGTATAGGTAGTGTTTACAGATTTTCAGGACTTCCACTATGCAGTGTCAGGTATATTGTATTTATATTGTATATAGATGTCAAAAAAAAAAAGACCAGATCTAGTGATACCTTCAGATAGGCCTATACCTTCAGCGGTCCGCAGTTCACTGCAATACGGATGGAAGGATAAATATGTTCAGTGGTTTCAGTTCCACCACCAAACTTCTCTTTTTTTGTAATTCCAAGATGAGTATTTCAAATACATGTGTAAATAAGGCACCACCTTTGTAATTGCTTTTTGCTTCATAATTGCTTTTTTCACTTTGACGGAACTAGGCTAATGACTCCCATACAGAGTACGTCTTTATGCTAAGCTAATATGAAATGCTACCCATTGGAACCCAACCATTGGATTACAGAGGTGAAAATGGTATGAAACATCTTCTCTCAATCTGGGTGAGTCAGAAAAATGGTATTTTGCCCAAAACTTTGGAGGATTCCTTTAAAAGACATACAAAACAAATGCCTAATATTGTGTGTGGTGAAGAGCAGCTCAACTGCCTATGCAATATATTTTTGCCTCTGCCACACTGAACTTTTTGTTATTTGAATGAGTTTTGATTGGAAAGATATGTGGCTGTACCTTTTGGCAGCATGGACCAGGCTTTCTGTGAGTTTGGCTCACCCACTGAGAGATCTAATGATCTGCTGCCTTTTTGTCCAAAGAGACACTTTCCTGATGGGACACCCCCACAGATGACAGCCTAATGGAAATGCAGTCAGATCACAGTAAATCAGTGGTGTCATTAAGCATTCTGAACACATCTTTCTGACTAAATTGCCACACAAGGGGCTACATGCCACAGCAGGCTCTCTAATGAGCAGAGGGCAGACCAACTCAGACACATATCCTTTTCACCCCTTATGTCTCCTTGTGTCTGCAAACATAAACACAAAAACACAAAAGTGCAATCATGATGGTGAGACCGCCATGCTCACAGTCACATTACACACATCTTTAGTGCAGACGTGAAGATGCACTCACGGATACTGTACAATCTGTAGGCCAAGCTGAGCATTGCATGTTAATTTTTTACTTCTGCATTCATTGTGTATGAAGTATATATGCAGAAGAGGGCATGACACTGCCACTGTAATGACACATCTTCGGAATACTAAATATTTCAGCGCTTATGTAACATCAAGAGTTGTCTAGTCTCTATTCTCTAGACTCAGATCAAAAGAGGCTCTGATGTCAGAAGTCAACATCACATGGCGTATCATAAGACTTAATCTATCCTATAATATCTCCCTGACAATGATTTGTCCTTTTTTCAGTTCCATTAGCAACCAACCTCTAACCTTTTCCCCAGAATGATCACTTTTAACAGTCAAGCTTTGTTTTAGCTGATTGTGCATGGACCAAATAAGTCTGGCAATGCATATGGAAAAACACAGCAAGATTACTGTGACTCAGAAGAAGAGACAATATTTACTGTTCATGAAACAGCAGGGGAATCTGCATGCCAAAAGCTGCAAAATGATTATTTGAAAGAGCCATATGAAGTACACAAATGCCTGTGCAACTTGCTGTGTGCGTGTTTGTGTGTTTTCACCTGTGCATGTGAAAGGGAGGAGAGAGAGAGACATCCAGTAGAGAGAGAAAGATAGGTATAGCCTTACCTTGACCCTGTGTTTACCCAGGTCTGACAAAAATGACACTGTCTTAGCAAGTAGGGCTAAACTTCAAGCCTCTAAAATAGCAGTTTGCTTAAATGGAACACACTGATACCAGTTATTTGGGAATGAGCAAGCAGGGAAAGAGTGCTGTAAGGTATATTCATAGTTCTCAAATCTCAAATTTGAAAATTTAAAAAAAAAAAAAAAAAAAAAAAAAAGATTTGAAATTAGTGCAAGTGAGACAGAAGCATCAATGTATTTTAGCTATTTGTATGTGTATGTACTCTAGGAACACAAGACTGTGTATGTGTTTGTGAATATATATGCATATGCACTACGATATGCAGTGGTGTGCTCCTACAAATTCTTGTTTATCTACCCACAAGCCTGATGGAGTCATCCCGTGTCAGCCTTAACTGTACTGTAACTATGAGCTTAATGAGGTTACTGGTTGGGACCGGAGGGAGATCACTCATCCTGACAACAATCGCCCCGACTTGCAGGTGAAGCCAACGCCCAAGTCAGATCAACGGCCCATAAAGTTTATGGCAAAAACCGCCCTTTATTTCAATGCATAAATCTGTGACCAAGTCCTCATATATTTAGTCAGCTGTGACATATGTTACTCTTTTCCTCATTATCATTCTTTATGAACCATCGTATTGACTGTTTTACGACCTCCATTCTCTATGGGAATGGATAAAAGTTTCTCCCCTTCCAGGGATCCCCCTATCTTCTTGAAACACAATGGAGCCAAGAAAGAGGCAATAAATGAGCTGAGCGCGCCTGCCGCTGCGGAATTTGATGCGCTCTCGTGACACAGAGACTAAATTAATTTCTCCCCTTATTCCTAAACCGTAGGCGGCAAGAGAGATAAATGTCACAGAGACATTGGGTGGAATGCTCCCTTTTTTTTTTTTTTTTTTTTTTTTTTTTTTTTTAATATTCTCCTTAGTTATTTAACAAACAAAAGGCATTGGCAGGAGGAGTTGAGGTGAATATTGAATAGTGAAGGGGAGTGGAGGATTTTGCGGCATGTGAACAGATCTGCCTGCAGGTAAGTGCTACATAATCCTGCAAAATAGGTGCCCAAACAGGCCCTGTGGGGCACAAAGGAACATATTATACAGTAAATCACATGGAGTTTATTTGCAGTGTATGTGTGGTTGTGTGTGTATGCGAGAGACAGAGAGAGGGAGAGAGAGAGAGAGAGAGAGAGAGAGAGAGAGAGAAGCACAGTTTTGTGTATGGGTGTCTGTGTGACTGCCCTGTGTGTGTGCAGGTTGACATGAACAAACAATATAGCTGAAAGTGTGTAAAAGTATGTGGCCAAACAGGAGTCCCGTGTGTCTGGACCTGCAAAGTGGAACAGAAGAGTTAATGGGATATTTATCAAGTGAGGACACTCAGGCAAAGACAAGGGGAAACAAACACACTTGTCTGACCGGGGCATCCTTGGCTATTATGATAAACAAGCACATTGTTTGCAAGTCTAATGACCACTAGATGAAATGTACTGAGTATACCCTTCAAGAGTTTCACTGGCACACTTACTGTGACAAAGTACTGAACCCGCTCGGTCAAACCCGCCAGTTCTGCACATCCTCTACCAACACAGACTGAGCCTTTATAAACTAATGGCCAGAATTTATTTGTAAGGAGCCAGCTCACATTTTTTGGCATTTACAGATATTTGAATACTATAAGTTCTAGTTCATGACACTAATTCTACTCCTTTGCTCCACTCCAAACAGAAATTATCTTGCTGGCTGACATGGCCACTCATGAAGGTCTTGTCCTATGTGAAACCTATTAACATAGAGAGAGAAAGGGAAGCAAGTAGAATTCATAGTGAGGCATGTCTTAGGTTTTGTGTAAGTGTTAGTTCATCACTGTGCAGATTTTTTTCCCCCCACCATTAATGGGTGGCTGGTTTGCCAAGTATTGATCAGCACACAATAAGCGCTATCTAATTCAAGATAACTACCTACCTCCACAGCATTAGAGCCATTGACATTTGGATAAAAGACTACATTTTGTGTCCAGTCCCATCTCTGCATCCTGCTAATTCCATCTGACAGGGGAACCTTTGCTTTGCTCCTTTCCTTCGCCTTTGCTTTTAAACTCACTTTTGTTTGTCTGCAAACTTGTTTTCACAGGAGAGAGGGAAAGAGAACAGGCAGGAAGTCATCAGGCCCTACAGGTTTGACAAAAAGGCAACTTTGAAACTTATATTGAAAAAATTGACAAAATACAATGAAACCACGCAGGTGTGGATGAAGCACAATAAAAATGGAATGGTGTGTTTTATGAGACATCCACATAGTTCTGTCAGTGCAGCATATTGACTGGGCTACAACAGTTGTCAAAGTGATAAAAAATAGACAAAAAAAGCTAGATCAATATCTGTGGACAATATGTTATATCAATAATAATATCTTATATCAACAATATCTCAGGATATCTGTGAGCAGATGATGATACATAGCCTTTTTAGAAAATCATCCATTGGAGGCTTCAGCCAAAACAAGGATAACCCTGGGAACATATAGTAGGTAAATGATTAAACTCCCTCACCACCTCGAGCTCAGTGATCAGGCACATTAGCTCAGCTCATTATAGTTAAAACGCTCAAATCTCATTTCATGGGTCACCAGCAACTGCCTGTGGACACACAATTTGACTGTAAGTGTAACCGATTCAATGCATGTAAACATGACCTTTGTTCCTCACGCTCCACTCTGAACTGAACTCAGTGAGCAGGGACTCTCTGTTGAATAAACCCTTTTGTTTCCACTGCACTGCCTAACACAGGGTCAGTGTTGAAAAGCACTAATGGTACACTTTGCTGTATTGCAGTTCTCAACATGTACGACAAAATATTCAGTTTCATTAAAGCTTTTATTAATATGGGTTATAAACTGCATTCAAAGTTGCTGTCCAGTGCAGGATAATCCTCAGAGTGGACAGAGCTGCAGGAGGTAAATTAAGGTATGTTGCACAGTAACAGCAACATTCTTCGAGAGGCTGTTTATTAGACCCCCGATGACCTTGTGTTGATGAGCAATATTAATCACTCATAATGAGCGGCGCTTAGAAATCGCCCACACCAATGTTTCCATAAATTTTCAGTTTTGAACAAGAAGGAGAAAAAAGGTCAAGTAGCTCCTCAAGCGTAATGACAGTGTGTTTCAAGTGGGGAATGGTGTGCCCTCCCTCCTCTTCTTCCTCCCTCCTTCGTGAACACTTTACACAGGCTTCAATTTCTGCCAGGCAATTTTCTTCCTCCGAAGAGCGGCGATTCATTTACATTCAGATGTCATGTCTGACACAATGAAAACATTCGACTGCGGATGCATATTTTTTTTTCCAGAAAGACCTTATTTAATTTTCACAATTGTAAGCTATGGCGTTCGCTGGGAGCTGTCAACATTCTCAACAGCGTGAGTGTTGATTTCACTGTATTTTTTTTTTTTTTCTTCCACTGGAGCACAACCCGGGGCAATGCTGTAAATATTTGTAAATTTAGTGCAAATATTGACACTAATTGTGCTTACTTGAAATGCCAACTTTCTGCATGAAATTACACCTGTGCTCATTGACACAGAGTGCCACATACAACATGTTCTGAAGATGACTGTCGAAATTCATTCCCTGCTCATCCACACTCTGTCTGACTTAGAAATTAGGGTCTCTCTGTACTTTGAAATTGAATTTGAGTGGGCTTTTGCTCGGCGAACCAATCCCATTGATTCTGCCATCTATTTCTGATAGTATTGGAGACGACAGCTTATCTGGAGGCTCCTGCGATAGAAAAGAAATGGGGTGCTCCACGCATGGCCTACCACAGATACACTGAAGTAAAGGCAGCATCTCAGAGGTTCAGATATTAATGCTGTTCCTGGGAATGAGTCTTCTAAATAAATAAAGGTTGTGCAAGCAAAATGTAGATGTGGCATAACCCAAGACAGACAAAATGCGTAAATATTGATATGGTATAAAGCATTCATGAAGGGTTATAACTGTGCAGACAATGTTTTGTGAACATTCTTTAGTAACTGTATTTAAATGTTTGAACTTGTGTCAAAGTCTATACTTGCACTGAAACTGAGGATATTTACACTTACACTAAGCTTACAACTTTACAAAGAGCTCAGAAAGATGATTTGATAAAGCTCCAGTGAAGGTCACCCATGGAAAAATAGTGTGATATGCATAGCAAAGGTTTGTAATGACATCCAGCTTTTGTCCATGGAAATGAATGGACTGCTTTGTCTGTCCTTCATTGCGTCAGTGTGTGGTGACAGAGTAATGCTACTGATGTGTTGATCAAAACTGGGGTAGCCTCAAAGGTGTGATATTCCCTGTAGGAACTTACTGTTTTTGTGATAGATATGCTAGTTTGACATTTTATTGAAGAAAACACAGCAAATTGATTTGTATTTTTCCAGAAAATGTGCTGCAGAATCACCACAGAAAGTGAAAATGTTGAAATCCTGGAAAGGTTGAATGGATGTCCCCTTGGAAATCAGTCAGGCATCATATTGAAAAGAAAGAAAGAAAGAAAGAAAGAAAACATGGAATCTATGTTTATCTCCCTTTATCTCTATCCCTGTCTGTACATCTCTGTGAGCACAATAACTCAAAAACGACTCACGATAGAAATGTATTTTTACACCAAAGGGGACTCACAACACAGTGCATGATCCAACTGAATTTCCTTTCTTTCTGCATAATTTCTCATATTAATAATGAAAAACACATAAACTTTTGGCAGCTAAATCACCTTTAGTTTTGTCGTAGTGGTCATACAAACAAGCATACAAACAGATAAGCAGATAGAGAGGAAGATGAAGATCAGCGACAATGGAAAGTGCTAGAAAAGGGAGGAAAAAAGAAGCTGGGAGAAATGAAAAAAAAAAGAGCAGCAGAAGAGAAAAGAAAGTTCAGTTCAGGTTCTTGCCGGCAGCGTGGTTCTGTTGTTACATGGCCAGTCCATTCCCTGATGTGAGTGCTGCCATATTAAGAGCCTGTCAGAGCGACTCAGCTTCCAGCAGATCAACTCGCAGGCAGGCCACTTAGGGATGGGACCTATATAAATAACCCTCTCCCACTGTTCTCCATTGTATTCTGATGACTGTCATTTCCAGCATATGTCATAACGTTGTTGAATGGAGGAAGGCAGTTATAATTTAGCTGCTGACTATTGCATGAAAACCGTGGTTTTCAGGCAATGGCCTTAATCACAAGTGAATGTGTCTAACTTCATGGGGACGTAACAACTTGTGAACATGGCCATGTTGCCTTGGGACTGCACCGCACTCGGAGAGATTCTGAAGTGTTGCATGTCCATTTAAATTATTCAGACCTAAGGGGAGCTCATTGACGGCAAAATGTTCAGTGTCTTTGCTGGATGCTCACCACTGAAACAGCTTACAAAACACACACATGCACTCTCTCTTTTACCCTGAGTTCATATAGACCAAGTGCTTTTGACCTCGATGAGCCTAAGGGAATACCGATGCATTTAGATGATAATTGGACTTTGGAGCCAAAAATATGGAGTGTTTGCTGACCTGCGATACTTCTGTCATCCTCATTCACAACTTTCTCATATTTTCATTGTCCTCTTGCTCAAAGATATCACACATATGACTGCATTTCAATGACTCGCCTAACACTGTTGCTCTCTCTTGCAAACCTGTGGGGCATGAGAATGGGATTTAACATTATATACTGTATTTTCTGAAATGCCCAAAACTGAATTGTACACTGTGCAGGAGATATTGAGAGAGGCAGAGGCAGGAAGAGAGAGAGATGAGACAGATGCAGAGATGAAGTTCAAACTGCATTCAGCTTGCCATTTGGATTTGATTGCTATGACAAAGAAGTGGTCAAACAGAAGGCCACCCAAACTCTACAAACAGCACAGAATCTTATGTCTGTCATGAGTTGCCTCAGGCTTATAGCTCTAATCGCCAGGGGGTGTTGGGTACACACTGTTGAGCAGTCAGACTTTGGATTTGGCTTGGTCACAGCGTTTGAATGTGGGATATAATCTTTGACTTGACAGGGCCAATGCACTCTCCGTTGGCACGCTGGGAATTGGGCTGGAAAAGTGTCGCTTTGCATGTTTATTATCTGTACAGTACCTCAAGGAGATGCACTGGGCTGTGGATAAGCTCGGTTTAGACTCTAACGCATAGATTTTTGTGTGCCTTTGTGTGCTTCTCCAGTGCCCGGGCAAGTTTTTCAAAACGTTCTGGAAGCAGCAAGTTTGAGAGGAGTTTGTTCAGAAATGTGGGTACAGTCTCTTGTCTGGCCTGCAAACTGTACCCAGGCCCTCGGGGAAGGGACTCAGACTTGCTGCCAATTTGGCATAGCGGCTAATGTTTGAACTGAAGCTCCAATTCGCATGTGGCCCAGAAAGCATTTTCCCCATAGAGAACACATCGAAAAAAAACGATGTGATACTTTAAAAATACACCTATAGCATCACATACTTCTAAAAACAACTCTATGAATTATGAAATGATTAACCACAAGGGGTAATTTAAAATACCTCTCTCTCACACTTTTTTTTTTTTTTTTTTGGCTGGTGTTGTCATCTCAGGCAATGAGCTGCTTAGCTCTGCTTCGTGAATAGGCAGGCGTCATTGCTTCTGTCTCTCCTCCTTGCATCGGATGCAACTTTTTCTTTGTCAAAGTTTAAAAGTATGTGGGAGCATTCAGTTCTTGGTGCATTAACCTCTAAAGGTTATGTGAAAGTGGTTTGTGGTCTAGTTATTGCTTCTTCCAATTATTTCTTCGTGCAGCTGGCAAGCTTGAAGTTTGAAAGTGCCCCTGTAGCGGAGCCGCTCCACTCTCTCTTCATTTCATTAAAGTGCTTTATTTTATTTTATTTTACTACCTATATTTCAAGAATGCAATGCATATAACTTCAATTACCATACCAAAAAAACAACAACTCTGGACTGGATTTTTAAGAGTCTGATCTAGGCGGTCAGTAGTGAATGAAGGTTAGAAATTATAAGGACTTTTTCAGTAATATGAATATGATAAATGCATAAAATAATCAGCCTGCCACTATAACTCCATTTGCATGTATGCTGTTTCTCCCTCAATACATAATGCATACATTCTTCAGCCATTTGGAAGAGAGTCTATTCATTACAATGAAAATGACTTTCTGGAATAAGGAAATTGTGAATCTAAAGACTGATTTAAAAACTGAATATGACTGTAACAAGCTGAATACTAACAGTGGAACTTCATTCTGGGCTCAGCAGTTATGCTTTTCGTGTGACATGATAATGTCCATTCATAATCAGAACAAAGCTTGGGCAGCTAATAAAACATTGATTGATATAAGCCAACACAAGGTTATTCTGCTTACACAGAGAAGCTTTTGGAATTCAAATCAAGGAAATGTAATTTGGATGGATTCTCATCATCTACACGGCATGGATTGCCCCATTTCAATAATTCATACACTATAATACACTTATCTTCTTATTCTCTGTGGTTGGATCAGATTTAGCACACAGGGTACAGGATGTATGTTTGATTTCTCCTTTCCGAGGTTTTACATTAGTATATCTTGCAAAGGCATGGCCTGAGTTTCAGTTCATTTCTTTAAAATAAAATAGTGTCAAGTAAATTTTACACAGATTTTTTTAATCAAATATGTAATTTTTTTTCATTAAGCATTAACCTCAGATTCTGCAGACAGTAATGCTCAGAGGTCAGAAAATTGAAAATGGTCAGAAAAATTGTCATGCAAAAGTGTGAAATCTAACTTGTTTTGACTTAGACTTTATTGTCCCCGAGGGGAAATTCGTTTTCACAGCACACCACAACAGTTTGACCAACACGAAGA
Source organism: Myripristis murdjan (assembly GCF_902150065.1). Taxonomy (NCBI): domain Eukaryota; kingdom Metazoa; phylum Chordata; class Actinopteri; order Holocentriformes; family Holocentridae; genus Myripristis; species Myripristis murdjan. Next base: position 16,037,878 of record NC_043987.1, on the reverse strand, counting down.
ACAGACAACATTACATATACAGAAGCAGACATCATTGCTCGCACATTGGACATGACATTTAGACATACATAAGATAAGACATAAACACCATTAAGAGTTCACCTCATTATTTCCGGGGTCTATTGTTAAGAACCACTATGGCTGTTGGGATTAGGGTCATGGCTAGTCTGGCCCTCCTACAGCACACAGTCCTTTATCCAGAGGGTAGTGGGATGGGGTGGTGGTTTAGAGGGTGTGTCATGTCCTGTTCTATTGAGGATGCAATGCGTTCAATGGCCTTTGTATTCAGGTCTGTAAGGTTGGGTGTGCGGAGACCGATGATTTTACTGGCCTTGCTGGTTATGGATATGAGTTTGGACCTGTTTTTGACTGTGATGTTATTGAAGAAGCAGGTGGAACAGTACAGTAGGATGGACTGAATGATACTTTTGTACAGTAACAGAAGAAGGTGAGGTGCAATATGGAATCCTTTCAGTTTATGGATGGCACACAGTCTTTGGTGGCTTCTCCTGTGTATGTCGATTGTGTGTTGGTCAAAGTTAAGCTTATTGTCGAATGTGATGCCGAGTTATTTAAAGCTGTCAATGATCTGGACTGATTGATGGTTGATGGTTATGGGGTGCTGAGGTGAAGGGGGACTGATTATGAGTTCTTTGGTTTTGGCGACATTGAGGAGGAGGTGGTTATCCTTACACCACCGGGTGAAGTGTGTGATGGTGTTGTGGTAGTCCTGAGTGGAGTTATTGCCTGAGAGGAGATCAAGAATGGCTGTGTCGTCTGAATATTTGAGGTAGGTAATGGTGGGTGATGGGCTGGTGCAGTCATTAGTGTAAAGTGTATTTTGTTGTCACATGTTTTACAGTGCATCAGGATCTTGGCTTATGTTGAAGCCATTGCAAACTCCTATTCATGTTCATTTTGATGGGTTTACACGCTTGGTTTATGAGATTACCCTGCACTCAAAACAGCATGCAAACTTTGAGGGCTCAAAGTAAGCAGGCAAATAAGAAACCCTGAAATTTATTTGGTTCCAAAACAAACTCGCAGAGTGTTGATCCAGAGGAAACAATCTCGACTAACATTGGAACTGTTGAATATTTCATAGCCAGCACAATTTTCTGCTGAAAACAGGCACTAATGAGGAACAATTGAATTCAAAGCATTTCAACAGAAAGAGAGAACACACAAGGAGCAGCTTCTTCATGTCTAAACCCTGGGGTGGCTCCAGTAGCTTCCCCCAGCAGCAGTGTGGGGACTGAGGGAGACCTGGCTTCTGCACTCCAAAAAAATCCTCTGCACACAGTCTGTCTTCACTGGGTATTGTAGCAACATTTATGCTCTACAACAAGGAAGGTGTATATTTCACACACACAGTGAAGAGGCATAGGTTGCCAACTTCACACCAGAGTGAGTTGATTTATTTGCGATGTGTGCTCTTTGCATGATATAATCACCATCAAACTAGAAAACAAATTAGATGTTTAATGGGCCAGATGCAGGAAGCAACATGAACAAATTTCCTTCTATTTGTGTTCATATTCACATTTTTTTTCTTATGTTGTTAGTACACATTGATTTCTGGGATTACCAGTATTTTCTTATTTTTGCTTTCTCATTGTCACTGTTGACAAATTGGTTGTCCAATGCATGGAAACTTGAAGAGCATAAAAATTGAATTGAAATTGAAGAACATAAAAAAATGCATTAAAACAAAAACAATACATAATCACGCTTAGATTATTTTATTTAGAGTAATTCTAAGGATTAGATCTTTGAAATAAGAATATCTGAATGCAGACTTTTGAGAGTTTGTTGAAATAACAGCAGAGAACCTATAAACTACGACAGGTTTTAAATGTAGTTTTAGAGTGTTTCTTCAAAAGAACGGCTCTGTCCTGTCCTCCTGCTGTCGTCACCACGGAGCGCTTTGCTTGGACTAGTCTGCTTTTTAAAGCCAAACCATTTTCATTTTATTTCAGAAACTTTATGACCCTCTGCTGAGACGACATTCACAGATTCACAGAGTTTTTGCCGCAGCTGACTTCTTTGACTTTCCTGTAACACCAGTCCTGACCCTGTGGAAAATCACATTTTCTCCTTCTTTTTGTTGTTTAACTTCATTTAGCAGGACTTCAGTTAAATTCAATTCAGGCCTTTATTGGGAGGGAACTTGACTTGGCTCAGCACTCACAAACCACAAAATCACCATCAACTCTGATTTCAGCCACCAAAGTTCTTCTTCTTCCCACAGCCTTGTGCTCCAGTCTGGATGGTAACCCTAGATTTGCAAATCTAGGTTTGAACCCTCCCAGGTGCAGTTAGAGTTAAGGTTAAGGTTAGGGTGAGGGATAAGGTTAGGATTAGAGATTAAGGTTAAAGTTTAGGCAGAGTCAAGTGCTAATGTGCTGAATAGTGCGCGTCAGTGTGCGAGAGTTTCGTAAAACGAGGGTTACCATCTAGACACCAGCCTTGTTTGTTGGCATCTCCAATTCTTGGGCATGTACCCATGGATTCTGCACAGGATGCGACATCTGCCCTTATATAGTGTTTAGGGGGTGTTACCTTATGCTTATAACAAACGCTCAGACACAGGCCTCCATTTTATCAACAGGTGACATTCACCGTCCAACACACCTGGGTAAGAGCAGATTTGAATGGTTAAGGACGTGTGGTGAATCTGAAGATGACTCATCTTACTTATTTGTCCTGATGAGAGAACATACAAGAGAAATTTAAGAGAATGTTGCTGCATCTGGCCCATTGTCACTATTCCAGATGTTGTCCAGACTCTTTTGTGGTTCAGGTTTGTGTAACAGTCATGCTCCTCACCACAAACTTGCTTCCCCTCAGTCTGGCCTTCCAAACTTGAAACAGGCGGTACTTTGACATTAAAATAGCATGGCGGAAAGTAAGGATGTAAGGGCTGCGGTGGTGGATTGGCGCATACACTGGCCTTCAACTCTGACAACACAAGTGTGACTTCTGACTCACACTGAGACGTTTGTTGAGTTTTTATCATAATCATAATCAAACTCTCTTTGCCTGTTTAACAAAGTTTTAGTTACCTACCCTTAACCTTAACCACAGATGTTTTACTTGCCTTAACTTAACTGCTTGCCAACATGTTCATATGACAAACAGGAGAAAATGTTGTTTCCAGTTAATCTTACTGTATCTTGATCCATTTTTATGAAAAAAATATTTTCATACCTGTACAATTGTACAATAATTTAATAGTTCAATAGCCTGGGGTGTATATGGTGCATATAGGTGTAATTTTACATATTCTCAGGTTCTTTTTTCTGCAGTCTGTATTTCTTTTTTCTTGTTGTATATAATATTTTAGATTAATACACTATTTTTATTTATTTATTTTACAATTTTCTAATGCATAATACTAATACTTTTTTCCAATTTTCCATTTCTATCTCTATCTGCATCAGACCCAATTCCCCCTTAGGGATCAAAGTGTTTCTGATTTCTTATTTGTGCTATTGTCACAAAATCAAAACTGTGGGACAAGAACATGACTGTCATGTAATTCATCTCCACGGCACATGTCAGAGTACATAAGTACATAAGGCTTGTCTTTAAATGTGCTCTTTGAAATGTGCTGGATGTTTTAATGTTGACTGTGATTTATGCACTGGCTCTGTATTGATTTTTTTTTTCGTTTGCTCATGTAAATGTCACAAGTTAGCTTAACAGACAAAGCAGACAATTGAGCATTTCTGTTTTTATGGCCTTGAAGTCAAAGAACCGTTTGGCCTGTGCTATTCTGCTGCAGCACAAAGACTGAAAACACAGAGGCTGTGTGGGTTGAGAGGGACAGCAGAGGGAAAGAGAGAAAGAGGCTATGGAGGGTATCTGTCCTCCACAATGTAAATGTCAGGAATTGGAATTGGTGTCCTGTTATGAAGACCATAAGCGATTCACTATCACTTCCTGGTGTCCGTTGTCTGCAGAAGCACTTTAAAGTAAACGCTCATGTGCTGCAAGCCTCGAGGCACACATTTTGCGGCTTATTTACCCCTATCTCCAATATTCTTCCCAGACAGGTGCTGTATAAACAATGAGACGGTGTTACGTGAGATGAAGATATTATGTGGATGTGTGGGCTTCAGGGAGATATGAAATGAAAGTTTTGAATATGAGATGTTTGAGCGATTGCTCAAGGGAATTTTTTTTTTCCTTTTTTTTTATTTATAAGGAAAATAAATAAACAGTGCACCACTGATGTACTCACTTTTTTCTTTCTTCCTTTTTTCTTCTGCACTCAGCCGATTGCATGGAGAAAAATATGGTGAAATAACAGATATTTGATCATAAAATGATTCAGTCCAACTTAATGTCCCTTGTGTAATAGAGCACATAGACACGTGGGACATTATTTCATATACAATAGGTATAATTGGACCTGTAATATCACTCTGCGTCTTGAACATGGAGCATGACACTTGTCATAATCCATCTTTTGTCCTTCATAATTTGTATCATGTCAGACAAAATTACACAATCTTGCACTCTAATTTCATTCTAAACAAACAGCTTCAGTCAGTTCTGACAAATGTCAAACTGAGGTTGAGAGAGCTAAAAAAGCGCTCTTTCCCAGTAATTGTTCTCTATGTAATATCAAATCAAAACAGGTAGTTGTGGCACAGACCTTCACAGCAATACAGCAACATCCTCAGCTATATTTTTGGTGGAACTGCAATCACTGCAGAAAGTTTAATAATGCTTGTTCAGACTGTTCTTCAGACAGGACTAGTTCTGTTTTGGTAGAGCAAAAGTAAACCTAATAAAGCAAGTACGAGGACACTTTGTCTTCTGCTGCACTGAAACTGGGCCAGTGTCCAAACTGATGGAGCCACAGTAGGACTTGTGGGGTGTGGGTGTGCAATATGCACCTGAGTGTGAAGGAAAATGGCACAATCTCAGGATAATTGACTCATCGTTGAGCAGTCTGTGGGGGACAGTGTATTAAAATGAAACTCTTTTGTGTTCAGGTTGTGCATCGGAGAGCTGGCGAAGCAAACTCAACAAAAGGTACGCATTTTGCTTTCTAAATAATACAAATCTCTACAGAAATCTACTAGGACAGGGAAGTGGGAGTGACTTTGAAGGTACAGGCTAGAGTATACTCTGAATGAAAGAGTACTCTTTGAGAGCACAATGCAATGCAGCATCTCTGAAGAGTCTGAAGGAACCCAACAAAAGTCGGCAGCGCAGCAGAAATACGAATCGGCTATGATTTTTTTTTTTTTTTTTTTTTTTTTTTTTTGGAGGGAGACTGCAGAGACAGTATAGAAAAAGGCTTTCCAGGCAATTGCTGTGTAGCTGTAAACCACATCCTCGCCTTCACAGACAATTGCTCCCGTTAGGAAAAAAAGTAAACATTTACTAACTCTACAAAGGCTCTGAACTAAAAAAGGTCTGCACTTTTGTAGGTAAAACGCGTATGTTATGAAAAGTGCTTTCTTCATCTTCCTCATCCCAGCCTTATCATCAGAAGCACTTCGGCGCCATCGTACACAAATCTCTTCATGAATCTCACGCTTAGCTGATTTTCATTTGATCGTTTTCGGCAATCAAGAACCAATTCTGGGAAAGCAATTTCTTTTATCTGTTGTTGTCATTGTTTAGGCCACAGATTCTGTATGCAATTTTGGGATTTGGGTCAGACAAGGTTCATGGAGGATGACTGCTCATTATGTCTGGAGTCTTGAGAGTATCCTGGGGTTTCCACAGCTTCAAAATGTCATGGGCTCCCAGAAGACAGGATGTAGGTTAAGTGGTTACCCAAGAGAACAGGAGAGCTGAGTGTCTCAGAGGTTACAGCCGCAGGGTTGTCGGATCTGAATGTACCCTCACTAAGTGATGAGTGTGTGAATCCGTGTGTTACGTGTTGTGCTTAGTTATAGGCAGAATGAGTAGGATCCTAAAAAACAATGTACATAGATTCATACAAAAACAATCCCTCTCAATCATCACTTAGGAGTGTAGGGCTGTGTGTGCATCTGCAGAGACCCTGCCCTCTCCTTGTATTTTCTTGTTTTGCTGAGGTCAGGAATAACAGTGTGCAGTGCCAGATCGATAGCAGGAGAATTATCCATTCAGGACTCCTATAAATTTTGCATTTTGCATAACTTGTTCTCTCATAATGTAATATCATGCACATTATACACATTCCCCAGAATGCCAGAATAATGAAATAAAGTAAAATATTATTAAGACACTTTCGATTGCTTGTTCATGCGTCATGTGAAATTATAGATGTTTAATAACATCCCAGGCCAGACCTTAATCAATTATTTGCTGCCTTAGTCTACACGCCATAAAGTCAACCCCTAAAGCAGCATCTGCCTAGACTGAAACAAACTCTCATTATGGTCAGCAATAATGTGTAGGTACACTGTCGCATTCAAACAATGCTTGGCGCTATAAGAGGCCTTTTGCCCACATAACATGTCACGGGCAGTCATAACACATTCAAAGTCACTTAGATCATACGTCTTGCCCTTCCTTATGTTTTTTGGAACAGCAAGTGAACCTCTTGACCCTGCCTGCATGCTTCATGTGCTGAGTCAAAGTCACATGACTCACCACCTGGAGAAGCAAGCTGTCTGTGTAAATGGAGCCATGCACCAAATAAAGTGACTGAGTTACTTATTTAAGTTAAGAAAAAAGGTGAAAAAATTCTTGCAGCTGCTTTTTGAAGTTGGTTGGTGGAGCTGCTTTGAACCTCGGAGTATATGTTATATATAGATGATGTATAGGTGAACAAAGAGAAGACCAGCAGTGGTGTTTGTTAATGTGCCTGAGAGAGGCTGTGTGTGTGTGTATGTCTGTGTGTATGGCTGGTGCATGACAGGCACATGTGCAAGCGGGCGTGGTTGAGCATGTTTGTCAGCAGAGTGCAGTAATTGAGGAACACTCACTGACTGCAGCATGGCACCGGGGGATGCTAGGATAAGGGTTTACTGTGTTCCCATTTAATGCCTATCTGACTCGGCCTTCATTTACCCAGAGCATTTAGGCTCCCTTGTGGACGCCATTGGTTAAGGTCAATGCAATCCCTTTTTTACATGAGCTGCCCTCTGTATGCCTCTCCTCTCCAGCTCAAGTGGTTGGCAGAGTCACGCCATCAGCACACACAGCGTGTTTCTTAAGAGCTATTCTGTAATAGAATCTGAGAGGAAATGATGATGATTCAAGTGAGCACACCTGCAGTGAAATGAACGAAACATGTCACACCAGCCGCCGCTGCTAAAAAGGAGAAAATGTCATCCCTGTGAGGCGGTCACTGGATCCGTTTTACAGTAAGGTTAGTATAAAGACACGAAAATTTGAATTCAGTTTAAACATTCAAACACTCAAACACAATTTGTGTGAAAGTCATGCTCATGTGACCAACCAAGGACTGCTGAGATTTTGCTGTTATGTGCTTGCGTGTGTGTGTGATGGTGTTTGTGCTACTGTCTCGGTGTGAACTTTACGCTTCGTAAGCAATTCAATAACATATATAACCTTGAAAGCCAACTCCTATATGTTTAGCCTCGCTCTCCTCCATGCACTAAATATAACGCAACAATGAAGATCTACACCAGTAAGGTAATTCTGAACAAGATGGAACTTTCAATGGAAAGGAAAATTGTTCCTTGAAAAGAGAATAGGTGCTATACAGTACAAATATACATATCTTTGTTATGGAAACTGCAACCTCAAGGACTTTGTGGTATAAAGTCATGTTATGTTTATACAAAAATTAAAAAAAAAAAAAAAATTAAAAAAAAAAAAAATTAAAATATATTTGGCCAGGTGGCTATGGCAGAATATTTCAGTTCTTCAGTAGATTTCATATGTGAATTAGTTAAATATCATACCACAGGTTAATGCTCTGCAGAAAATATAGATGTATTGCAGTGACACAGCTGAAGATGCTAAGTGTAGCATATTTATCATTGGATGGCTTTTAGGATGTAATTGGATTTGCATTGTTGTTTTGGAGGCAGCTGCAGATGAGCCTCATAAGAATGTAAGAGAGCTGTGCAGTGATTTATTTTTGATATGTGCATCACCATTGGATTCATCCTTTGTTAAAATGATGAGTAAGCAACTACCATGTCTTTGTGTCTTTGCAGAGGGGAGGTGGCAGCCAATTCTATTTGCGTAGCCAATTAGAGGATGTGCATTTTCAGAAGGGAAGTTTTTTTTTTTTTTTTTAATTTTCCATGGCAATATATTTCGTGTGTAATACAGATGTCTTCAGGAAACAACAAATGACTTTTGCCATTGTAGAGAGAGAGATGCTAGTACTTTTGCTTAAGCACTTATGCTTTTTTGCTTTATTATTCAGTAGCCCTTAATACCACTCCATGAATGACTTACACACTGCAGATCTAACTGTACCGTATGAAGTCAAGGCACTAGGCAAGAGAAAAGCCTTGGATGTTCTCGATAGAGTGACAAAGAGACTGTTAACCATCATTTTGAATCTTTAAACTTTCTCTTTTATAGGAGTAGTCAAGAATAAAGATCAGACACACACACCCATTTACACTTTTCACATTTTGAGATGTGAGGAATCACCTGAAATCTTCCTGGCCTCCTAGACCAGTGCATCACCGACTCTACACTTATCAAATGTTATGATGTTATAAGCTAATGTCTAATGTAAGACCAATAAACCTTTGATGCACTGCAAAAGCACCAACTTCAAATATCTAAAAGTTGAACATTTGAATGCTGTCATACATCTCCGTGCACCCAGAAACCATGAATACCCTCATTATAACAACCATCAAACATTTCAACTCTTGAAGTGAACTCTCAAAATCCCATCTGCTCACTTATTCTGAGTGTAAAGGCACCCAGAGCAGAGACTGTCTGTAAACTGAAATATGATTCAGAAATTGCATAAGATTGCACTATCCCACTACAATCGCACTTGGGATATCTAGCAGATGAGGTACTTGAAGTTTCCATGGGCTGGGAGACAGGGGAAGACAGACAGAAAGCTCTATCAGGGTGTCTGCTTAGCACTGGAGGTCTTTGCCTCTCTCTTGTCCCTAGAGAAGTGCATTGCCCTTCCCTGCCATCTGACTTTACAATTCCTGCAGGAAGACTATAAGACATTATTGATCCTCCCAGCTATGCAGATAAATAAACATCATTTGTAAAGCTGGCATTCCCTTTCCTCTGCATATGCCTCTCAGGCACACCTCCTCACTTTCTAACATTTATTGGTGCCTCTTGTTTGTACATATATGCTGAATTCCTCCCTTTGCCTATCTAATTTTACTTCACATTATTTTCTAAAAAAAATTAAACATGCTTGGTGTGTGTGTGTCTCTTGTCTTTCATTGATATTTTCCCTTTCTCATCCCCTGTGGCACTGGAAAACAATGAAAGGTGTGATGTGGGAGTCTGTGCTTGGCACTGTATGTCCTAATGGAAGCTGCACACTCCAGGACCGCCTCAGTCTCTGCCTCAATTATCCTCCAAGCAATGTGGAAAGGTCAAAATCCCACTGGTGTCCCTTAGGGAGTTGACAAAAGCCTTCCATGTCAGCGGGAAGACAGGGATTAGATGGCACTTGTCTTTGGCTCCAACCCTGACATTTTCTTACCACCATCACCTCTAGCTCTGCATTCACAGGTTGATGTTCTGCTTTGCTCAGTGCCCATCATCTCCTGGGTCAAAATAAATAAATGAACACCCAGAATGGTGCAAATACCAGCAATGAGGCGAGGACAGAGGTTGAGGGGTGTTGGAGTGTTGGGGATTAGGTAGAGCTCAAGTTTAATCATTGAGAAGAAAACCTCTGTGAATGGTGGAGTTATTAATTGTCGCTGTCTCAACTGATTGTGGGTCTCAGTCACGAAGGAGTCAAATCATGCATGTCGATTATATAAAGGGCCCAAATTATGGGTGGTTAGTTAGGTTCACACCCCCAATCACTACTCACACAACGTGATGTCTAAGCTAATGTAATATTCATCGAAGCCCATTGTCCACCCGCTGCCACACTCATTTAGCTAAACAGGATGATCTTCCATAATTTCAATATGCGTTCTTGATTCTAGCAAACTGCCTTCCATACGTAGGCATATTTGTTTCACATTTTGATTGTTGTAATTTTGCAAAACGTTAATTGTGAGCCTGCAGTGCTTGAAAAATGACGTTTTGTTTTTGAAATTACAGAGGTCCTGAAACAGTGTGTTTGCAGCCCAGTTTTCCGACAACACTCTAATTAAGTCATGATGATGACTTGCCTAAAGTCCAGTATTTTCATAGTTGTTTTTGATTAAGTTGATTAAGTTTTTAAGTTTTTCTCTGAATACAGGATGAGTAATCGCTCCTTTTCCACATAAATTTCGGCCCTGAAGCTTAGTGTACAGTATTACAGCACCAGTTGGGTTTTCAAGGTTGCAGGGTAAAATCCATCTACAGGCAACTGTGGACAGCAAACTGAGGTATGGGTGTTTTTGTTGTAACTAACAATGGACTGCATCACTCTCTAAGATAGCCTATGGATTAGCATTAAGCTGGAGTTGGTATAATTATAGCAAGACAGACCTATACTCCCTCTGACTCCTTCAGTGCAGGGAGAGAGGGAGAGAGAGAGAAACTAATCAGATTTATCGCAGGGTAGCTTTATAATTATTTACTCCATTAGCCATTAGTGGTCGACACAAAGTGCACTGGCTCGCAAAATTAGAATCCTTATCTGAATGTTCCAGAAACTTCACTGTATCCTCAAAAAGAACGTGTAAATGCAATGGGATGCGCCCTATCCAGGAAGCAGCTAGTACAGAAGGACATTTCGAGGACACCCCCTAGTATGTGGCACCAAGATACTTTGCAGTACAGTGGAAAATTCCTGAGAATTCACTGGTATTTCCAGTGAATGAAGCTTTCATTTGCATTGATATAATCATATTGTTTATATGGTTTACTATTTTTTACTATTTTATTTTTTTCCACAATGCTTCACTTTCACAGCCTCGCACAGATGCTTGAGAGTTTCTCTTTTTGATCATCAGCTTGCCACTGTATTATAAACAAAGATCGTTCAAGTACCCCACAACACAAAGCTCATATTGTTCACTTCACATAGTAAACATTTGGATTGTCAATTGTCAAGCTTTTCTCAAGTATGCTACAGCCCTCAAGATTCATATTCCTTTAAAAATGAATGTACAGGGAAAAAGTTCAACTGCTGTCACTTTGATGGCCCCCTCCCTTGTGAAAGACCTTTGTACGCCCTGGAGCACGAATTCATTCCCAACATGTTGTCATACAACACATCTCAAATTCTTTCAGTCATTTCAAACTGGTGGAGGCAAAGTCATTTAAATGCAGGTCAAATAATTTCTGCTTTCAATTTGCAATGTGTATTGACTTCTTATAGCTCAGCTCACAACAAAGAGCATTGCACAGTGTTTTGTGTTGGCAGCCAGAGGAATGATTGAGTTTATCTGTTGTGCCATTTACATAAGATGTTGTGAGAAGGTGGCTGTTATGACATTTGATTACACATGGAAATAGCTGTCTCCCAATATGTTTTACCACAGTATATTTCACAGTTACTGGCAGATTCACTGAGCATGTGTTCATCATTTTATATAATTTTATGTGTAGCATATTTTGCATAAAGAGGGAATGACTTGCAAATGACCAAGTAAAAGACTCACAGTTCTGTATTCATCCATTTTATCAAAATGATAAATTGCAGCTAAGTGCAATCCACGGGTAGTTCAACAACTGAAATGTAAATATCTGTGCATGTGATAAAAAAAGAAAAAATATCTTATTATCTGTCATTTACCTATTTCATAGTTCAAGCTATGAAATAGGTAAATGACAGAGAGCAATTCCATTTGACTATGATGGAAACTTAAGATGGAAAGTGCCATTCATCTTTAGAGGTTGTTCCTCTGGTGATCATGGTTTGAAGATGATGAAAGGCCAGAGGTCAGAAATCATTTAAACACATTGCACATGCTGTAAAAACATCTCTATTTTCAAATTGTTGCTGAGGCCGCACGGTTGATTCTGGAATTACAAGTAGAGAGATGTGTGAAAGATGATGTGCTACTCTCTCTGCTACTCTGCCCTTCAGCAGCACTTTAAGCCTATCATAATTTTCATCACATGAAAAGGAAAGGCAGAAAAAAGGCAGACATTTCAAATTTTACTTGATATGATGGTAATTAGCATGCAGGTGATGGATGGTGCTGACTCATTTCATGGGTGAAAGCAAGCATTTTGGCATACGGTGTATAATTTGGCAATGTTCCTCTGATGAACTCAGTACTGGGAGGTTTTCCATACTGTGCCATGACAAACACACATACTGTATATGTATATGCACACACACACACACACACACACACACACACACACGCAGACAAACACAGACAAACAGACCGACAGACATACACACAGTGTATGTGTGTGTATGTCCAAATTGTTTCACATTTTCCTTCCTTTCTTCCTTCACAGTGAAAACGTATAGGTAACTACAAGTCTTGCACTATATTAATGAATCTTATTTAAACTTAATTAATCTTACTTAAACTTGCAGGATATAATCAAATTGTGCCATTCCAACAAGTCCTCCAACACATACAACCGCATAGTTTGTTTGTTCCCACCCTCTAATGCAACCCACTTTAGTGTTTCCTAAATTAGTGGCGCCACTGGTTGCAGGAGATATGCCACAAACCGGTCTAACTTTGAGCAGGAATGCAACTCTAGTCTCTCACTTCTGTGTTTTGATGACCCATCCACCAACTGGCCTCCTAGATGCCCAAAACTTTGTTGCCTGTTATACTACATCACTACACCTGACTTCTTGAGACACTAGATTGTCGCTAGTTACACGGCCGCTAGAGGTTGCTTAACTTTGAAACATTTGTAATAAGATGTTTGTACAAATGATCTCCGGAGTCACTTTTTGGGGGAGGGCAGTCTCACTCAGAAACAGTGGTACCATCCACTAGAGCTTTCCACCTTGCTCTCTTGCCACTCAAGCAAGGCTGCAGGCCCTGAGCCCCGTTTGCTCAAAGCCTGTGCCACCCAGCTATGTGGAGTGCTTCACTGCACTTTCAACATGGGCCTGAGTCTTCAGAGGGTCCCTGTCCTGTGGAAGATATCCTGCCTTGTTCCTGTGCCAAACACGCCGTGTCCCAGTGGCTCCAAGGACAACAGACTGGTGGCACTGACCTCCAACATCACGAAGACCCTGGAGAGACCTGTACTGGAGCAGCTCTGGCCCATTGGACCCTCTTGGACCCCTTCCAGTTTGCCCACCAGCCCTGAGTGGGAGTTAAGGATGCCATTATTTACCTGATAAACCGTGGCTATGACCACCTGGACAAACCAGTGAGCACTGTGAGGGTCCTGTTTCTTTACTCTTCCAGTGTCAACACCGCCCAGCGGACTTTACAGGGTGAGCAGCTGACAGTGATGCAGGTGGATGCCCCCCATCGTGTCCTGAATTGTTGACTTACCTGACTGGCAGACCACAGTGTGTAAGCTTGCAACACTGTGTGTTGGACAGAGTGGTCAGCAACACTGGTTAGACATCAGGCTGTGGACCTGTTTTTGATAAGATGTAGTCTCAGGGATCTCCTGCTGATTTAGTTATTCCTAAAATGTCTGTACTGTAAATTAGAAGTTTAACACTGGAGAGTATGAATCCTATGAAGAGAACTGTCATTCTTATATTCTCCCATTCTCCCATCAGGCTAACTTCTAGTCAATGAAACAATAGTGAAATTACAATATTTCTCGTTTTTCTGGGGACTCCCTGGAACCCCCTCGAGGACCCCTGACAACCATTGCTCTACACCGTGGACTTCAGCTAGCACTCAGAGTCCTCTCATCTTCAGCAGGTTGAGGGCAGCACACAGAACAGAACAGACTCAAGAAACTGATCCGCAAGGCCAATGACATTGTGGGGGTGGAAATGAACTCTCTGGAGGCGATGTCAGCGAAGAGGATGCTGTCCAAGTTGTGTGGCATCTTGGACAATGTCTCCCACGCACTCCATGGCACATTGGTCAAGCACAGGAGTACTTCCAGAACAAGACCGATGGTCATCAAACTTTTTAACCCCTCCCACAGAGTGTCAGACACTCTGAGTTAATAGACTGTCCCTTTAATTCATCCCTGTCAGCAGCTTTATAACCTCAAAATTTATAATTTATATCCTCAGTTGTGTAATACTGACTTAACCATATGATAACTTGATGGTGAATATTTGGTGCATGTCATACACTTACTGCTACATATTTCTTATTTTTCTTATATCTTATTTTTCATAATTTCTCTCATGTTTATGTACATTTTCTCTTCTGATCTAGAAAGTGAGCCGCTGAAACTTGACCCAGTTTCCCCTCAGGGATCAATAAAGTATTTCTGATTCTGATTCTGATTCTGTTAAACTTTGTGCAGCACATCGATTTGTCATCATCATCTTTACAGCCATGTCAGACATCATATCAACCTGTTCCTATCGCCCCTCTCTACATGGTCACATCGCGCCGGAGGGGTTTGTCTTCAGCTCTGAAATGTTGAGAAAGTATTGAACTGCTCCTGGGAGGCTCAGAAACTCATGTGAGTCATCGTCCTCAGCTCCGTGGCCAAGCTCCCCGCAGTCAGACCTGGATCAGTTTCCCTCCATCAGCAGGATGTAAGGCGTCAGAACCCTGAGTGGTCTGCAGACTGAGGTCTGAACTGGTGGTGGCAGTGCAATTTAACAGTGCACAGCATGAGGGGAAATTTGCTGAAAGTTTGCTCTGAAGCTATTACTATCTGGATTTGTCTGGTGGGGACAGAAGTAAAACTGATTGGCATTGACTATTGTAGATAAATGATTTGCACTGTGAGCTGTCATTAGGAAAAGGAGGTGTACTTAACATGTCATGCCTGGTTTGCTTTAGTGTACTTCTTACTGTCAAGAAACATTAAAGCTATGAATATAATGGAGCCTCTGTGCATTTGTTATAGAATGCTTTCGTTTTTGTAAGTATATGGTATGTTTTCAAAGTACAATTATTGGTGATAATTATGTACAAAGTATAATTATTGATATAATTATGATGAAAAATCTGCATAACTGTGCAGTAATTTTGATAAAATAATTCAAATCCTGTAGTCTGTAAATAATACATATACCCAGAAACAGGCCACAGTGTTCATCAATAATGTATATACTGTATAAAATGTATGCATATTTTTGTATTTATTCCAATAGGTCTACATATGGACAACTTTCACCCCACTTACTAACCACTTTCTCATCAAAGGACTAAACTGCACAGATAGACTCCACTTACAGGAGTCAAGTGCTGTCTATTTTTCAAAGGGGGAATTGCATTGTAGCTGAGGCAATTACAAACAAGCTTTCTCCCCCTGAAGATCTGCCAGCAAATTACGCCTCTGTCAGCAGTTTTTGTTGGGGCTACGGTTAAAGCAATTCAACACTTTATAGTCTGATGTACCTTATTATGGTAATGACCAAAGTTTGTCTCCCTGCCTCAGGGGTAGAAAAAACACCTGCCAAGTATTTATCCTGTGTAATCAAGGAGGCATCACTTGAAAGGATCAGAGACGTCTTAAAGGGAGAGAAAACAATGGAGTCTTCAAAGAGCAAGCTGCAGAAAACCGGGTGGAGGGGAAACACTGCAACCTAACTTCCACTGCCCTCAAGCAGTGGAATAAAGGAAAACAGTGGGGAGGGATTATTAATTCACCATGGTGGATCGCCAGTGTTTATCTCTTTTTAGTGTGGCCCCACACCCACCTCTCACCTGCAGCTAAAAGTTTACTTTTACTAGTGTGTGGTAGTTTGGTACCAAACACCAAAGAGATTACTATATCTATGAGGAACCTCACCACTAAATAAGCGAAAGTGAGATGAATGTTATTTGGTTTTGCTGGAATACAATCCTTACAATGGAAACAACATCACTGAATAAGCTGGATCAATTTGAAAAGGGCATATTTTACTTTGCAAACACATTAGGCCATTTCCAAAAAGTTTTCTGTCCACACCAATACACTGAACAAGACATGAAACTCTGATGACTACTCAACTAGCCATATGTCAACACTGTTGTGTCTCAGCAGTGGTGCAGTACCTGCAGCCCTGTAAGCACAGTTTCTTGACTCCTTATATCAACAGAAACCAAGTTTTTGTACACTATCCCACCTACCTTTGCAACAGCAGTGTTGCAAAGGTAGGTAGGATGACCACAAATACATCAACTGACAGGAAGCTTCAGCAACACCTGTGATGAAGATTAATAAATGTCATACGCAAACTAAGAATTTGTACCATAGCCAAACAAAATTGTCCTACCAAGCACACACTGAATAAACAAGGAAGGGGTCTACGATAATACTGTACCATTATTTGGACGTTATTTACCTCCAAATCTCTCTGAAAAATAGGTGGTCCTGGCTTTCCACCTTTTTGGCTTTGTTTTTCAGCACAAAATAGTGCCCATTTGAAAAGAACGGCAAGCGTTTCAACCTCTTGTGTGAGGTTTGGTGAGTGGAAATTTCATACTTCAGCTGGCACTACTCTGGTCATCTGCAGCCTTCATGGTGGTAATGAAGAAATATCACATCCAAAATGGAGCCAAAATTCCAGGTAATAACTAGATTTACACTGTCTTCCAAAGTTGATTTGATGAAACAGCTTTTTGAATAAATGCTTTCAGTCAATAAATCAGTGTACTGCAGCTCCTGTAAACTGAGTGTAAAATGTGTCAACCAGTTCTTCAGCGGGAGCATAATGAGCCATCTCATGCATAATGACATTGATTGGCCTTAGTGTAGCTGTAAGACAGGCCCCTCCTTTACAAAGCTGGTTCTTATTTTATTAATGCCAAGAAAATCAACAGAGGCCAAAAGATCACCAGAGTGCTGCTCAAAGGCACTGTCCACCTACTCACCAATATTCCACACTAGCCACACACACACACACACACACACACACACACACACTACACAAACAGCCCATGTGCTTATATCTCATGTCCTCTTTGTGGTAAGCTCTTATTGCACAAGTCCCAGTCTTTTGGTAAACATGTGAATGTTTTGGTCCCTGATTGAAAACAACACAACGGCAAACGAACAAATAAATAGCAGTTACATAATTAGTGGTTGCCATTGCCATGATGTTGTTATTGTGAATCTATGATGTATCAGAACTGCAAGATTTCTCTTAAGGGACTCAACATCAAGGAGATGAGTATGTACAACTTGTATGATGGCTGCGTTTGCCTTTGAATCATCGTTTCTTTTCACTCATTTTCTGACACCCTGCAGGGAAAAAGGTTTGGTGTTTCAGAGATGGTTTGGAAAGCAGTCGTCTGGGTGAGGAGACACTTTTCACCACTGGTCTCTTTTGATGATTAAAATGTTTCAGACAATCACATATGTATTTGTGTGTATATACATGCATGTGTGTGTTTGCTTGGCTGCTTGTCATGCAGATATGTTTGTATGTCTGTTTAATAGTGTTGATTGTTAGTGCACTCCTCACAACATCAATCCACAACACAGATAGAGAGCAAGTTAGTGAGTAATGGAAGGGGAAAATATTCCCTCCTACTCCCACCAAAAACTCCCTGCCCTTCTTTTTCAAGCTCAATAAACACTCTTTTTTCACAGCTAAACAAACTGAAACCGACTTGTGGATGTGTTTGTTGTCATACCACAAAAATGGTCATGCAAATGAGACAGCTTCCATGGGGAATTTAAACAGCCCACAACAATGTTGCAGGCAGGGTAACATCAAGGACATGAAGCCCACAGTACAGTCAAGTAGAAAATGATGGTTTTGACAGACTGACTGATGGTAGCTCATCTCTGGGTTTTAATGGGAGCAGCTCGGCTGCACTGTGGTGCTCAAGTACTCCTGTTTACAAGTAATCTATAGTTTGTTTTAATCCCCCCACACTATCAAAAGTTTGTGATGTTTTGCTCCAGGACAATTCTGATAGTGTGAGCTACTTGTAAGTTGTCAGGCACAAACGAATCCAAACTCTGAATACCTAAACTTTCTCTGACTCCGTGTATTGCAATCGAACACCTGAGTAGGCTATAAAAAAAAAAGAAAAGAAAAGGAAACTAATATAATTTAGCCAAGAGCTTTGTGAGATGGTTCTTTAACCTCATACATTACAATGCGTACTTCAGCAAAGTAAATGCAGAGACACAGATAGATTAGGCAGACAGACCTTCATAGAAACACAGAGAGAGACTTACTGGAACATTGATCATGGCCAGGCACTCTAATTGTTGAAGATAATAAACAATTGATTGAGGCAGTCAAGAGGGAAAACACATCAACTACATGCCACTGGTCTCGCCCAAAGATCGTGGAGCTGCAGTGCATGCATGAAAGCAGAAAATGAAATCCTGCTGGTGTTGAATAATAAGTTCTGAATAAACTGAGACACTTTGTAGGGGGAGTGAGGAAACCATTAAGTTCCATTTTACAGTATTAGAATATTTATAACAATTTTTTGGACGTTATTACTATCATCATCATCATCATCATCATCCTTAATGGTTTACTGTATATACATATTCTGTGAGTTCAGTGTGTTGATACTGTAGTGTTGATTAAAAAAATATCATATTATTGTTTTCTAAAGCATATTCTAAAACATCTGGACTATATTTAGTTTAGTTTTAGGTAACACTGAGGCTAAATTACAATGTTTATTTTAATTTCACATTTTCTCTTGGAGTGGTGGTAATTTCTTTGCAGTGGCGGCTCACCGCTGCCAAATGAATACAGAGGAAACAAAATATTATTACCTGATGTTTGTCATTTCCTATTAAAAAGTGATCCAGAACACGTACAGGATTCAGTGCAAATGATGAAAAAAAATCCTCCTTATTTCTAATAGGCTCATTTCAATATAATGTTTTTTTTCTGCTGCTGCTAATTATAATACTGTCATGCTGATATGAAAGAGGGGGGGCATATCATTCAGTAGTCTTTGTAGTGTGCTGAGGAGAACATTTTCCCACAGCGACAAGAGGCCTGACCTGTGTTTCCATCACAACATCACCACACATTTTATATTCCTTATTTTACTGTAAATCGTAGCTCTGTTGCAGATGATACCTCTCTGAAGTCATGTGATGATGCATGCTTCCACGGCTGCATTAGGCCATGTTGGAGTCCTGGCCCCGCAGATGACAACAGCCTGAGGTCCATCCCTAGAACAATTAGCAGCTCAACTGTACTGCACTGTGTGGCCTTTAGGGGCCTGATGAATATTTCATACCATGCAGGAAGCAGGCTGCATGTTGTGGAGCACCGGGGTTGCTGGGAGTCCGATTGGGGGGGACAACCCGCCACGTTGTGAGCTGTTCATTAATGACATGAGAAGGTAGAAAAAATAGAGCTAATGAGTTCTGTGTGCAGTCCCATGGCTATAATATACATAGAAAATGAGTGAAAGCACATATCAGAGCATTTCCTGATGACCACTGTGAACTTAAGAGTCCCACCACACTTGTCGCTGCACAAGTGTACATGTAATGTGTATATAGGGCTGTAATGATTCATACAGTGATTATAAATTCTGTCCATTCAACTGAATCAATTCAGTTGAATGGACAGTCAATCAAGAAATTTATAGATTGAATGTCCCTGCCTTTGTCTGGAAATGATTTGAAATACTTTGAATTGAATCATTCACAACTGTAAAAGAAAAACAAACAAAGACCTGATCTAAAGAAACACTTTAATTTAATTTTTTTTTGGTCAGTATTAGATACATTAATTTTAAGTGTCACTGTTACTAGAAAAAGGATAGTCCCGCATCATTCAATGTGTTTGTTTAATAGAAATAAAATATTAGATAAAAGTACAAATCAAAATCCAATATGTCAAATAATCGACTCAAACAATGATGTACAAACTTGAATCAAATTGAATCATTCCGCAAAAGAAAAAATAATCTTAAATGGAACTGACAACTAATGACTTGTAAATAGAACTGAATCTCTGTTAAGGCAGAGATTCACACCCCTATACATATAAGTATTGTTGTTAGTGAAGTCAAGTCAATTTTATTTATAGAGCACATTTTCAAAAAACAGATGTTGACCAAAGTGATGTAGATAAAAGATAAAGATACAACGGTAAAAATTAAAAAAAGCACAATGGTCTTGGTTGCTGGCAGCCAGGAAACCGGAGATTCAAACCCTGGGTGCGACAGATTCCTAACACTTTACCTTTTTCCTATATGACAGAGACAAGAACGAAGAGACTTATAGTGGATTTGACATTTCCTGCATTCACAAGGTCTGGACGAGAGCAGAAAACCTCGAACCGCTGCTAAAACTACAGTATACATCAATTCACAAGCAGTGCAGATGGACAGTTTCGTAAACACCTCCACACATTCTGACACAGAGGCTTTCACTCTCATGTGAAGCTCACACACACACACACACACACACACACACGCACGCACATTGAGCTCCTGGCTTGACATGACTCACGTCTCAACTCCTGCCCACTTGCAAGCGCCTGATCTGTGAGTCTGGGGCCAGGAAGTGGGATTATGTGTGTTTATGTTTGTGTGTATGCATGTGTGAGGAGGAGGGAGGGAGGAAGGAAGGGCAGACAAATACAGTTTGCCCTTAGCATTTTCACAACCTCAGTGCCATGTTTGCCTGGCAGGGGCCTCCACTTCTCTCTCCCATAACTGCCTATTAATTTTAATTAATGTGCCAGAGTACTTTACCTGCTAGCAATGATATACTCATCTAATATATTGTAAACAGAATTAGGCAACACAATTCAATCAAGCTGTAGGGGCTGTTCACCGTGGGCTGTCAGCCTGTTTCACGCCCTGAGTGATTGCAATGAAATTAAATCAAATTACAATGGGTTTATAAAAAGTAAGACACCTGCTCTTCCAGTTAAATAGACTGACCAGGTAAATAATGCAGCCCCTTGAATGGAATGCTAACGCAAAAAATCAAGTTGTTGCACATGCCAGCCCAATCATCACATCTCAAGGCAGCTGAATGAGAAGACCAGCCAACTTCATTACAACTGTGGGGAGCACTGGAGTGAACATGGGCAGCAGGATCACATCTTCCATCTCACATCTTCCATCTTCACCATCTTGCATCCCCCAAGGAGATTAGGCAGCTCTGAGAGCTCTCTCCTCCAAATATCTGGAAGATGGCCCTAATCAGGATACAAAACCTGAAACTTTATGGCACATGCAGAAATTTGCATGTGCCATAAAAACCCCAAACAAGCTATAATAAATATAATATATAATCACACACAATAACACAGAGAAACAATATAAAGCAGGGGTGCAGACAGTGCAATTCTTGGTGGACATTAAGGTAATAGCATGTGCAGTGATATATATAGTGAGTACAGAAGCGTAATTAGGCCCTGAAATACATTCTGTGGTGCTTAACAAAGATTACCCTTGGGGGGCAGGGTTCCTATACTGTCCAGGTACACTATATTACCAAAAGTATTCGCTCACCCATTCAAATGATCAGAATCAGGTGTCCTAATCACTTGGCCTGGCCACAGGTGTATAAAATCAAGCACTCAGGCATGCAGACTGTGAAACAAGACATTTGTGAAAGAATGGGCCGCTCTCAGGAGCTCAGTGAATTCCAGCGTGGAACTGTCATAGGATGCCACCTGTGCAACAAATCCAGTCGTGAAATTTCCTCGCTCCTAAATATTCCACAGTCAACTGTCAGCTCTATTATAACAAAATGGAAACGTTTGGGAACAACAGCAACTCAGCCACGAAGTGGTAGGCCACGTAAAGTGACGGAGAGGGGTCAGCGGATGCTGAAGCGCATAGTGCAAAGAGGTCGCCGACTTTCTGCACAGTCAATTGCTACAGAGCTACAAACTTCATGTGACCTTCAGATTAGCCCAAGTACAGTACGCAGAGAGCTTCATGGAATGGGTTTCCATGGCCGAGCAGCTGCAGCCAAGCCACACATCACCAAGTGCAATGCAAAGCGTCGGATGCAATGGTGTAAAGCACGCCGCCACTGGCCTCTAGAGCAGTGGAGACGCGTTCTCTGGAGTGATGAATCACGCTTTTCCATCTGGCAATCTGATGGACGAGTCTGGGTTTGGAGGTTGCCAGGAGAACGGTACATTTCAGACTGCATTGTGCCGACTGTGAAATTTGGTGGAGGAGGAATTATGGTGTGGGGTTGTTTTTCAGGAGCTGGGCTTGGCCCCTTAGTTCCAGTGAAAGGAACTTTGAATGCTTCAGGATACCTAAACATTTTGGACAATTCCATGCTCCCAACCTTGTGGGAACAGTTTGGAGCGGGCCCCTTCCTCTTCCAACATGACTGTGCACCAGTGCACAAAGCAAGGTCCATAAAGACATGGATGACAGAGTCTGGTGTGGATGAACTTGACTGGCCTGCACAGAGTCCTGACCTGAACCCGATAGAACACCTTTGGGATGAATTAGAGTGGAGACTGAGAGCCAGGCCTTCTCGACCAACATCAGTGTGTGACCTCACCAATGCGCTTTTGGAAGAATGGTCAAAAATTCCTATAAACACTCTCCTCAACCTTGTGGACAGTCTTCCCAGAAGAGTTGAAGCTGTAATAGCTGCAAAAGATGGACCGACATCATATTGAACTCTATGGGTTAGGAATGGGATGGCACTTCAGTTCATAGTATGAGTAAAGGCAGGTGAGCGAATACTTTTGGTAATATAGTGTATTTAGAGCTGTTCTGTATGCCACATTATTTTCCACCAAAGTCATGTGTAACTACTGCATAACTCAGTTCTCTGTCACAGCAAACCCTCAACTCTCTGTGCCCTCTCACTCTATCAGACAAGCTTCCAGCGCCACACTAAAACATGATCCATCGTAGTCCTTCCCATATGAGGCACAAAAGGTTAAAAACAAAAGCAGTGCACCGTTGAAAGACCTGCCTTGAAAAAATAGCTTTACTTTGCCATATCCAAGGATCCAGCAATCCAGGAATCCAGCGCAGCTTTCCCCACTAATCTGGAGACAGAGGAGGGTTAGTAGGAGGAGAATAAAATGATGAAAATATTTTCAGAGGCAGCGATGCAAGGCCACTCGAATTAGGGTGCTAATGTAGCGTTGCCCATAAGTGCGAGATGGCATTGAGGCAGTGGGTGCTGCCAGCGGCATTGCCATTAGGGCTCATTTTCCACTCTTAATGGTGCAGGCACCTTGTTTAATAAGCATGGATTACAGGTCATAAAGGGCAATGGAGCATAGACAGCCACACAGTCTGTGGGGAAGGGGAGAGAGGGAGGGGAGAGATTGGGATACACTGAGGTGAGAGGGAGATAAGAGGAATGGCCTGTAAGCCAAAGGGGAGGGAATGATATTCTGAGAGAAGGGGTGAGGAGAGGAAGGATGAGCAGGACAGAAAGGATTATGTGATCAGGACAGCGAGGTAGTGAATGGCAAGTTACTGTACATTTTAGATGGTAAACATCTATTTCAAGAAACCAAGTTTTTATACAGTCCTGGCCAGTAGTACCAGCTGGTATCACACTCACGACTGACTAACTGGCAGCACACACTGTATAACTAAAAAAGTGACACAGGCGACAGGAAGATAGCCATTTCCAATAGCAACCAGATGACATGAGATGACACCAGCGACCGAGACACACAGCGACAAAGTGATACAGAGCAAGGTGACAAGTTGAAAAATGTTCAACTTTATGCAAATGAACTGTGTGTTACGTGTGATGTGTAGGCATGGCAACTCAAACAAACCAATCAGTGTGAGTGCTTGTCCATAAGTTCTGCGCCACAAACACAGCACACAGTGCGGTCCCTGCACGGTCAAATATGTCAGTGTCGGTTTCACACAGACCTGCAAGAGCAGCACAGCAAAACAACAAAATAATACTCCAGAGAAACTTGTGGCAAAAAAACAATTTACAAAATCCTGGTATGGAAATTATTTTGCCTTTGAGGGAGCCAGAGAACGAAACATAGACGCACGAAAAACCAGCACACTTTTTTCTCTTTTCAGACGTAAACAAGGTAATGCAAATGCTTTCCTGTCACTGCATGAAGTTGCTTCAAGACACAATGCAATGCCCTTATTCATCATAGTGATGAATTATAGCGATCAAAGAAAACTTACAGCTCTGTGACTTGTTTTTACAGGTTTTTAGAATGCAGCGGAGTTAAATAAAGTATAAGATATGAGCTATTTCTATTGGTTGTAAAATGTGAATGTAGGGAAAAATCATTTCAGCCTTGCCTCTTTGCATTGACCATCAGATTTAGTATCAGATATCATGATACTAAATCTGATATTGATACTGAAATCAAAATTTTGCAAATATCGTTTGTTCTTTAGAACCATATTCCAATAATAATAATAATAATAATACATTTTATTTAAAGGCGCCTTTCAGGACACTCAAGGTCACCGTACAAAAGGACAATAAAAACAATCAATAAAACATAATAATCAATGAAAAACAAAGTGCAATACATAAAACAACAGTAAGGTGCAACAGTAATGTCATTCCAGTCCCAAGATTAAAGTGCATAGGCTTGTCTGAAGAGGTGAGTTTTAAGGCGGGATTTAAAGGTAGTGACAGAGTCTGAGTGTTGTATGGTCTGTGGTATTCTGTGGTATTCTCTGTGTTTCTCCTGTTCTTGCACAGGTATTTCTTTTAGCAACACTGAACAACTGACTGCCCTTCACCCTGAGGTTTCTGCAAATCAGAAACCCCTAATACATTGGCAAAAATGTAACACAGTGATTGTTTGAACAACTTAATTTCAGAGAATGTCCCTGACTGACCTGTTTGCTACCTGTGACCAAAAACTCCTGCTGCACAGGCAGTAGTAGTATATGGAGCTTTAAAGTTCATTGTAACTGTGCTAACAACTCGTCTAATTCCTTTTGTTGTATGCTCTCTAATTTATGGTTGTGTGATTGCTTTAAAATTGTCTATTCTTCCAGCTTTGAAAGTGGAAAAACCATTTGCTGTTATTTTCTCTATTCTGAACATTCAGACAAGAAAAAAAAGTTGATAGAACTGAATATATGCCTCTTGGTATCATCTGAGAAAATAGGGAAAATGTGTATGTGGTATCCTTAAATTGTGTCCCATCACTGTTCTTGGGGAAAATAGACATTAGACTGTAAATTACTTTGTGAAGTTTCTCACATTTCCCCACTGGCTGAGGATTATGCTGTGTTGTGGAATTCAGAGAGGATCACTGACGTCGTGGATGGAAGTCTGAGACATGCCTGCTCCCTCTCTCCCTCGCTTTTTCTCTGTCTCTGAGGTACTGAGAGGTTTTTTTTTTTTCTTTTTTTGAGAGGATAAGCAATTTAGCCTCCATAAATTTGAAAGAAAAACAAAAATTGAGTTAAAGTTTGTGTGAGGACAAGTGTGGTTGATTTTGCAGTGTTTAGAGGGTGTGTGTGGGTGTATATTGTATGTAGACATTAGAGGCGTATTGCTGCATGGATGCAATGAAGGAATCGTTACACCCCGAATACAAATAAAGAGGCACATGCAATAATCAAAGACTCTTACACGAGTAGCAACAGATACACTATATGTGCACACACACACACACACACACACACACACACACACACACACACACACACACACACACACACACACACACACACACACACAGACCCTATCCTTATGCAGCTGATCTCTCACCCAGCAGGCACAGTGCCAATTAGTTCACATCTGAGGACATTAATTTCATCCATGGCACAATGGGAAATCATAGACCCTGCTATAATTCACATGTAACGTCTTAATTTTAACTCCATGCTTGGATAATTGAGTATTTATCAGGTTTTCCAGGACACAGACAGTCTTCATACAACCTGTTAATGAGCTTGGAATGCACTGACTGCTGTCACTCAACTGGTTCTTGTCATACAGTGCTGGATTAGAGGTGTTGGCTTACAAGTCATTTACTCATACATTCAGTATTAAAATCTTTTTCTCCCCCTCAAACAATAGAAAAAAATCTTCCAGTGGGATGTGGTAATACCACTTGTTTCCACTGCTGATTGACATGTTTTCAGAATTTTCTTGAATCTAGTATCATTTTCTCGGTACTAGTGGTTTGATCTGCCTTATTCTGCCTTGTTTCAACATATTTATACAGTACTTGTTCCAAAAAAGAAAAGTCCTGAAACAAGTGAACCTGCATTGAGAACAAATTGAATGAATGTTAT
The DNA here is from genome assembly GCF_902150065.1 of Myripristis murdjan. NCBI lineage: Eukaryota > Metazoa > Chordata > Actinopteri > Holocentriformes > Holocentridae > Myripristis > Myripristis murdjan. The sequence continues at coordinate 16,011,590 of NC_043987.1, read as the reverse complement.
TACACTGGCAGATTTTTCCCAGCACTGCCACTGTGGGCTGTGCATGGCAAACTGTGATCGCTCGGATCAAGCAGAGTCTGCAACACTCTGTCCACATTCACTAATCAAAACTCGCCTTTACAGAACTGCTTTTAATTTTTAACTAATGCTTTGTGTTTTGTTTTCGTAGTGTGAGCTTATAGAGCTCTATAAATAAAATGTGCTATTATTATTCACTCACTCAGTCGCTCACGGACGACCTGCAGGGACTTTTAGTGGGATGCATGTGCAGTGCACGTAGCAAAGATGTGGCGCTGGTTGACACTGTCTGTGTAGAACCAGGAAATGCCAAAGTGACCTTCATCAAACTTGTATCATAGTTGATAATCTATCCATGTAAAAAATATTTTTCTCAGTGAATCTCTCAGTTACACTAATATTGTTCATTGCTATTGGCCATTTTGAGTTGATTTTGTTGATTTTTTTGAAAAATAATGCTTGGTTTTGTGCTTGTTTCACTAGTTTTGAGTAAAACAAGATTTTATGAGACTAAATGGCAGGTTTAAGTGGACATTACCTTGTCTGCCCTCTGGAAGTTATTGTTACTGCAGAAGTTGGCTCAAGATGGAGCTGATCCTGGGTCACCATCAGTCTTTGCATGAAATGGTTTAAACAATGCTGACAAGCAGCTAAAGTAATTAGTTGCATAACATCATTTCAGCAATGCACTTCCATTTAAATGTAATCTCCTAGGTTATTATGTATGTCCACAATCACATTTTTATTTATTTATTTCTGAATAGTCTCTTTGAATGAGACATGTGGTAGCCTTCAAGCCATGCACACACACACACACACACACACACATACATACATATCAGCTGCTGGCCATCCGTTAGAACACATCTTTCAGAGGATCATGAGCAAAACGTACTCAGATTCAGCAGACTGATAAAACAATGAGCATCATATCACAAACAGTACAGGAGAAGATCCTTGACAGGCTTTGCAGAATGTATCAAATGTGTCAGCCAGTGTGAACGGATACAGATGCAGTTAAACTACAGTTATTGAAAAGTCCATCATCTATTGTTCAGTGGCAAAGTCTGCACATTTGGTTTTGTACATGAATTCTGTTTCATTTGCCATGAAAGAACATAGAAGCCCTCAGGGTAATTTATGCATCAAGTTACTAAATTCTGCACCAAGTGAGCATAATAGCTAAGACTTTAGTCCCAAACAGGGATGAGCAGTAAAACTGGCAAAAAGGTAGGCCTATACTTTTCAAGACAAGTACAGTAATTAGATATCAAACTTGGAGCTGTTCTAGCTGAAAAAATATGCAAAAGTAATAAGACTGAATGAAAGATACACAGGTGGGTGTTTGCGACAAAACCCTGTTTTAGATCAGATTCTCGGTACCGTTATGACTCTTATGACTCCACTTTAGAGATTATTTCTCAGAAGCAGAAGGCATTCACACCTCTGTTCCCACAATATGAAAGCTCCATGGCAACTGTCTCTCCTGAGAAAAGTAGAGGAATGAAGGAGAGTTCTGTGCTTGATATGAAACTGAATTTTGTTTGCTTGAACTCTTTTCACCGTGAGAGTGACTCAGGGACATCTTTTGAGTTTTATCAACTATGCCAATTTAATTTGAAAAGTTTGATGGAAAGAGGCAGCATTATTCTGTGTTTCTATCATTAACCCTTTTCTTTTAAAATTGAGAAACAATTTGCTACTTTGTCATCAGGTGCACACACATTGTAAACACAATAAGATCACGTCTGTCGTGACTTCTTAGTTCAGTGAGTCACCCAGTCAGATTCATGCTTACTTGTAGCACAGTCTGGTGAATGACCACACATCAATAAAATTACTGCACTTTCCCAAAGCCCTCAGCATTACTCACAGTTTGAAATCTAGGTGTGCCGTCATATTTATTCAGCAAATCCTTCTGGCAGGCAATACCCAGAAAAACATTACAACTATATGCATTAGAACTTTAAATTCAGTTTGTTAATGTTAGTAAATTATTTTAAAACTGTAATAAAAGCACAATAAGTTAAATAGAAAAATCTTTACCTTCACTTTAATCGACAGGCTAATGTCCAATCACACTGTTGAGGGCAGTGCTATACATTTGTGTGTGAGTGTGAGTGTGTGTGTGTGTTAAGTCCTGATATTCAATAATCATTCATGCAAATTTACAACTCAAATGCTCCATAACTAAGCAGACACCTGGAAAATGCAGTGTCTGATCACATTGTCATATTCTCAATATTATTCAGGATCTGAATAGGATTTCACTGTCCACAGATTTACTCATCTTCTTTTTGTATTTTACTGTATGTTCACATTATCCTTAGCCTCGTCTGACTACCAGGCACAGCAGCTAATATTAACAAATATGTTGCCATTTGTACAACTCCTCTAAAATGTAAATGAAATGTTCAGCACTGAGAAAACACAAGACACAATCATTTGAGATGGGGAGCACTTCCGCTGCGTCCATTGTAGTTAAACTGACAAACTGTCCTGGCCGTGTGTCATCATGATGGGCATTTTTCAAGGATTTCACGGGAAGCACACATTGGTAGTAAAAACGTATTTTTTTTTTTTTTTTTATAATATCATCTGTCTCTCCATTTCTGAATCTATTTTTTTTGTACAATGGAAAACACACTGACCTTTAACCCCAAGTAGTCACAAATCACAGCTGCTATTAAAAAACAATCAAATTTATTTTTGAAAAATTGTTAAAAACGTGGCTATACTCGGACTTTGTCAACCAAAACTCAATTTTTTGAAGAGCTGTGGAATGACTATCAAGTAACATTTTTTTTTTTTTTTTACTACAAATGGATATATTATTCTGTAATTAAATCCTTCATATTATGTTTTATTAAAGCAGACAACACAGCTCAGTGATATATACCTTAAAGAATAAAGAAACCAGCGTCTCCATACAAAGCAGCCCACAATAATTATGTTTGTTTGTTTTTAACTCCATGTCATATGTAAAAGTGTTGATTTAACACATTTATTAGGGCATAGTCGACACACTCCATGAACATAATGGTTTCACATTTTAAGAGCACTCTAATCTGCTGTTTAGATAGATAGATAGGTAGATAGATAGATAGATAGATAGATAGATAGATAGATAGATAGATAGATAGATAGATAGATAGATAGATAGATAGATAGATAGATAGATACTTTAGAGTGCAACACATTATGCAGGGTTCATCTATACAGCAGAGCAGCTACCTTATAAAACACAACATGTCCATTGAATTTTCATTAGGAGTGGTATCTAACTGATGGAAAGCGTTTAGAGAGGCGTTCAAATGGAGAGTGAGTAAGAGAAAGACTCAAGACAGTGTGAGAGACAAAGCCGGGTTGTTGATGAGCAGGCCATGCTTTTACTTTGTCTGGCTTCCCTTTCCACACTTGACTCATCAGAGGTGTTATTCTTTGCTGTGAAAACTAAAAATCTCACCTTTCACTCCCTAACCAAAACGTTTTTTCAGCAAAGATGAGTTGTTTTAAGAATAAAGAAGGATGCTATCTGAGTTAATACTACCTAGATACAAATTCAAGTTTATTCATAACCCTTTATCACTGTTATCGTCTCAGTTAAAGGGCTTCACAGGGCCACAGCTTATAGAAAACTAAACAACAAATCCCTTGACCTGAACCCTTGTAGCGGGCAAGAAAGAACCCAGAAGCGAAGAAAAAAAAAAACGGGAAACATGGATGAAATCAAATACAGTGAAGTAGTCAAATGACATGAAATCAAAACACCTCAAATCAAGAGCCAAATGTAAGAGCAGATAATAAGACATATTACAAAAAGGACCAAACAAAGGAGACAAAGCAGAAATCAAGGAATCTGCTTATACCGATCATGAGCTAAAGTAGCTGTGTTTTGCAGGTGGGACGAAGCTGAATTTCATATTGTTCTAAAATTTCTCGAATAGAACCAGAAAAGATCATAAGATTGGTTTCACACGAATCACAGCGCCCCGTCACAACCAGCGGAGCAGCGGCCCTGGCCATGACCACATTAGTCTGATCTGGGTTTGAGTTGCGATTGTTATTCTGCGTCAGTGCCAGGCTCAGTGTTGGTGGCCAAATTGAATGGGTAATTACATCTGTTGCTATCACCATGGCTGCAGCACCATATGGCATAAATAGTCACATAAACTGAGAATTCACAGTTGTCTGAACGCTTTCTCTTGGCTCTCAGTTGAGCTTGCCTGTCACTCCATATTATCATACCATTTACATAATATATGAGTGATTTCAAAATGCAGAGACACATTTAATTGTTTCAGAGGATCATGCCAAACCACAAATATATTTGTGATTAACTGCTCAGGGCATGTTGCTGGACACATAAATGCACACATATAGTCGGCACATGTACAAAGACACACGCAGATGAGATTAGGGCTAAAAATGTTCACAGAGAAAGCCTGAGGCAAATATCTTTAGTGGTATTTATTTATCCACGCTCTATGGTGCAATAAAAAAAAAAAAAAAAGTGCGCAAAAGCAAAGTCCAGAGGCAAACATTTTGATATTACATTATTATCATCATCAGCGTCTTACATTAATGGTATCAAACAAATTTTTACAAGTTGAATAAGTTCACATGTCAGGTCAGTGTCATCAATGTTACTGTCCTCAACCATGCAAGAGACACTATGTTGATTTATCTATCTGCTTCAACGTAAGAAGAAAAATATGTCAAGCACATAAATCATAGCAAGTCCCTTCTCAACACTCTGATGAACGATGTAGAAGAAACATCAGTCACAGCAAATTCATCTAAATCAATAGCAAAAAGGATAAACCAAGTGCAATCGATCATATCATGTGCAGGACACACAAAGGTATACATGCTCATGCACAGATACTGACACACACAACCTGCTGTCTGTCCACCAAAATCATTTGGTTAGCATATCAATACAGTATTTGAAGTATCTGATTGGAGTCCAGGCTTGCTGCTCGGCTCTCAAAAAAGAGAAAAAAAAAAGTCCTGATGGTGCAACATTTATGAGATGCAAGAGATGAGCCCTGAGGAGCATCTGTCATTCCATTATGCTGACGCGTTCATGATAAAGACGCGCTTTAACCGGACCCCCGCGGTGCTCGCATATTTTCCGATGGATCCACAGAAGAACCTCAAAAGCTGTTCTCTCACCTTCTCTCGCTGGAAAAAGAGGACATCAAATTAGTTAATCCCCAACAACAAAAAAAAGTTGCTCTACTTTTAGCATGATCAGCACAAAGTGTTGATCAATGGCGTTAGATAACCCTTCTTATACCTTAAGCCCTGGCACCACTTCACATCAGACAGCAATAATTATTTGCTGTGAATCAGCATTTAGCCGCTTACACAACCCTGAGACGGCAGCATGGAGCTGGAACCACCATCTTCCACCTCCGGGGTAACTCAGCAAGAAACTTTGTCACAGGTCTGCTATGGCCTAGAATATACCGCAGATAATGTGGTTAGTCATTTTCCCATCAACTTCTTATTTTCTAAACAAAGTCGTTACATATTCATCACATCAAAGACTGCATTTGCCAATCATCAATTAACAGTTTTTTCCCATCCTTTTGTTGCATTGATGAAAAATTCCAGATTAAAACACATTGAAACAAACAAACAAAAAAAAACCTTGGTTTGGCAGTTCCATTGTGTTTTTGGTGCCTTTTTTGGAAATTAAATTGGCTTTTTCCCTCCATTTGCTTTCAGTGCGAGGAGCACTGAACAAAATCAAAATCAACAAGCTGAAATACTCCGACACTGCATAACACAACTACATGAATTAAGGCAATCACATATGAATTGGAATGAAATGTAAAAAAAAAAAAAGATGTAAATACTACAGTAAAGTATTTCCCAGAGCCCAAAATAAGCACATAGCATGTTATGACCTGGCTAAACTTTCAAAGAAGAATTTTATGTATGCCAAAGGTTCATGCAGTGATATTTCAGATATTAGATGGTTAGATATTCATTATTAGATATTTAATTTTTGTCATTGTGTAAAAACATGACAAAACTTCATTTGGAAGCAATTCACACCAAATAGCAGCATGGAATATACATACAAAACATGTGCAAAAAGGGCGATAATAAACAGCACAGCAACAATGGCAATGAATCGATTTTTTTTTTTTTTTTTTTTTTTTTAATTACAGGTGTTAAACAGAAATAGCAGATAGCTGTCAGCTGTCAGTGTTAACCCCTACAAATTAATGAGCAAAGACTTACCGGCAGGCACACCAATTTGCAGCCAGGTTGGGGAAGTTACTCAAATTTTGTATTTAAATACAAACTCTGTCAGGGTGACCTGGTAACTCTCCGGAAAAGAGCGTGGACCACGTGCCAAGGCTGAGTCCTGATCACAGTGTCCTGGGTTCAAATCTGACCTCAGGCCCTTCGCTGCATGTCATCCCCTCTCCCTCCCCTGCCATTTAAATTGGTGGTATTCTATACAGTTACAATTTAAAAAAAATATATATATTACTTGAAGGGATAACCTTTTTGTTTTTTGTTTTATTTGTGTTAGGGTTAGACACGACAAGACACTGTCAGGAGGAACATTTTACCTGCATGGTGAAGAAGAAGGTCGCAACATAAAGGTGCAGTGCAACTGCTGTCTGCCATCAACCAAACTGCTCTCCGCATCAAAAGGCATGCTCTCTTTTTGTTATGCTAATGTCCTCGTTAGTAAAGCCAACTGGCTAGCTAATTAGCCTAGCCGAAGTGCTGACAAGTATCGCTAATTAGCCACCCAGCAACAGTGATTATGATGGTTATCCTGTCTGCTAGTTAGCTGGCTAGCCGACTGGGTGATATGGCTAACATTAACCGCCAAGCAAATGACCGGCAACTTACAAGACAATGGCAAAAACACAGATATATACCTGTGTGTGTGTGTGTGTGTGTGTGTGTGTGTGTGTGTGTGTGAAAGAGACCTGAGGGGAAAGGCAAGGTGAGCAGGATAAAACAGTTACAGTGTCATTCTGTGAGAAACGCTGAACCTACACTGTACCTGTACTGTCAGATTGACAACTTAAGTGCCAGCCCTTCCCTATGCACCACTCACATTCACCGTGTTCACCAACTCCAGCTCCGTCTGACTCGCCCACATGCTGAACACACACACACACACACACACACACACACACACACACACACACGTTACTTGATTTGAGTAATCTAATGGAATACGTAACAGGCATGGATTCAGTAATCTGTAGTGGAATAAGTAACCCTCCCATCATTGTTTGCAGCAATATTAAACCTATAGAGGAGGAGAAGTGCAGCGCATATTACACTCAACTGCTGTTCACTGCTTTAGACAAACAAACAAAACAACAAATCGGCACCAGAAACACAATGTATAGCACTGTTCCCTGTTAATATGTTTTGGGGCAACATTTTTTCCTTAAGCATTGCTAAACAAATATTGTCTCTGACTTGTGGTCATTATGTGAATTTGACCCGGTGACCTCTGAGTGCTCTCAATAATTCATGCTTTTGGATGGCCTTGCTCAGACTGTCATTTGCGTCTTTCTGATGGGAGGACGGGCGAGGACATAAAGCAGGCCAGTGCCAGATTCTCTCCAGGCAAAAGCCATCGCCTTCAGCTCTGTTTGACGATGAAGAGACGACACAAACTATTATGACATGTGAGCTCATTATCATGTTGGATTATGACAACAAATTGTGAGCAGCCACGTGCACCATCAACAGGAGGGCGAGAGCATGAGCTTTAAAATGCAGCATGAAAGGAGAAGTGTTTGCCGCTGTGTGGGTGTATGTGTGCGTGTGTCTGTGTGTGTGCACGCATTATATGGATATGGATATGTGTGTATGTTGGAGGCGGGTATGTATCAAGTTCTTCCTCTCCTAAGCAGGGCATATTATAATCAGCTTGCAGCCTGGGGATTCAGGGAGTGAACAACATGTACAGAGCAGAGCTGGTGAGTCCGGATTTGCCTGGATAAGACAAAGATTTAAAGAAAAAAAAAGAAAAAAGGTATTCCTCTGTGTGTTAAATATATAGAACAATACATGAGTCATAAACCTGCAGAACTCATGTTAGTAGTATCCGACTTCCTGCCTAACAAAGTATAGTTTACTCCCAGAGTTCTTCTTTGTGTGTGTATACGTGTGTGTGTGTGTATACGTGTGTGAACACCTTTATGTGTTTGTGTGGGTTTGTGTTCACGTATACATGTAACTATGTGTGCATAGTAGCTGGGTGTGTGTGTGTGAGATAGACAGAGATTGAGAGAGAGAGAGGGGAGAGAGAGACAGGGTATAATAGCCGAGACAGGAAGTCTAGTTAAATCCCCAGCTCTTGGGAAGAAGCCCGCAGGAATCACGGGGCTGTCAAACTGCCAGGACCCCAGGGACCAGCCGGTGCCCGGGAGGCTTCACTCACAGGCTGCAGGGGGAAAAGGCTTTGATGATTCTCCTCTATTAGGAGCTGCAGTCACCATTAGTTACTGTCTATAACAATAGGGTCTAAGGTATTAAGAGGAGGGGGCAGGCTTTTCTTGAATAAATGCAACACCAATGTGGATTTTCTGTGTGCCAAATTCTATTACACAGTTAATTCATGCTTATATTTTTGTCAGGGTTTAGAGACTTAAGAAGACCTTTGAGGATGATGTTTTCTTTTCTGCTTAATGGAGTCCGTAACAGAAGGGTGGAGTGCTGCTCTCCCAGATGACGTGGCACTGTGGGGCATTTTGTTCTTTTTGAATTTTTCGTTGTCATCCCCTTTCAAATTATTCGGTAACACTTTACAACAAGAGTACAACAATTCATGTTAGTTAACGTTAGTTAATGCCGTAATGGTTAATTAACAGTTAGTTAACGATTATTATGGCATTTACTAATGTTAATAATATCTACAATAACCCTTAAATAACATATAAATTAATACCTTACCATGAACCGCATTAGTACATGATTCTAAGACACATTAGTTAACGGTTAGTTAACTGTTACTTAATGTTTATTACCTGTTACTTAATGTTTATTACGGCATTAACTAATGTTAATTGTTGTACTCTTATTGTAAAGTGTTACCAATTATTCCAAAATCTTTTTTTTTTTTTTTTTTTTTGGTTAAGAGAAATTGAGGTGGAGGATGCCCATTGGCTGCAGTCTTTAGTGGTATACCAAGACAAATACTAGTCCTAGGGTAAAAAAAAAAAGGACAAAAGTATTATGTATTATGTATAAAACAATGATAAAAAATGGCTAATTTCCATCAAAATCTTCCTTTCTTTTCATGCACGCTGTGGTCATCTGACATTGGCAAGTGGGAATCCTCCAGCATATTCTGTTGTCAGCTATTAAAATGCATCACTCCGACACCCAGCAGAGACCATCAAACATCAGACTGACGCTCCCATCAAAACCAATCTGAGGCATATAAGATCTGATCAAATGCCCATCCTACCAACACACATAAAACACACACACACAGACGCACACACACACACACACACACACACACACACACACACACACACAGACTTATGGTGAATCCCATCTCTGGATCCCAGCCAAGCTACCTGGGGACCTTCATCTGCTGCCTCATATGTCACGCAGATAACAAAATACTTTGGGGGGCAGCCCATTCCATTGCCTGAGAGAAAATGTGTCATAACAAATGGTTTCCTGTGTCCAATTATAAACATTGTGGCATCCGCACAAAAGGTAGAGCATCTCTTACTGATTCTTATCTCACGGAGGAGATCAATCAGAGGGCAAGTTAAATAGCCATCTCATCTTGTTGTATCGTCTTCCAGCAGGGACCACGCTCGGTAACTCGCAGCTAGAGGATGACAGATAGAGGATAAGAGGGATAGGAAGAGGGGGGAGATAACCACTTTGACCTTGGCGAGGTGATACTGTAGATATATACAGACCTCGCAGGTGCTGGTGAGCAGATCCTGTCCATGTTAATATTTTTATTAAGTTCTTACATTTGCTTGTTTTGCAGTTCCTACAGTTTTTTTATTATTATTATTATTATTATTATTATTATTGTTCTTCTGGATGACAATGGAACCAGTCAAATATTTTATTAATATTTTACCAAACCAAAAAAACTGTTTTTCACTCTTACCCATATTGTAGTATTTGCGATTCCATATAAGTATCCTCCAAGTTTGACCCAATAACTCAATGCCAGCAAACAACACAATTTTGAACAGTGACCCAAAGCTACAAAATGGTTTGAAGGCTGGACCGCAACTCATTTGCTTGAGATTCATTATCAAAGCTCTTTCCTGCCCCGTACTTCCAAACTGGCCAAACTGCTTTATTACTAAACCTGCCAATGTATCTCTTTGCAACGGTGCTAAAAAACAACAAAATCCAAAAACCTCTGCAGTCTTTATACCAATAAAATTATAGCCCAGCAACAAACCATAGGTCAGTTTTAAAAAAATGATATCAAATTATTATTGTTAGGGACTTTTCAATGTGTTTGGGACAAAAATGGAGGGTCACACATTTTAATTTTGAGTCCAGGGGATGGTCATACAAATTTTAATCAACCATATTTAAAATCTTTCTTTTTTGGGGGGGGCTTTTATAAATCTAGAAACTATATTGAGTTCCTTCATCGGCTCCCCTCCTAGCCAAACAGCGTTTGAGTTGTTTTGTTCTTTTTTCAAGCGACAGCATATTCAGACTGAATGGTTTCAGGATTGCCTGTTAAACTCGGCACTAAGCATTTCTGTTTTAATCCACAGGGGGAAATCAGGGCAGCAATTCATTATACTCAATGATGGGACGGCAGCAATGGAGAGAATTTTTCTTCAACTAGTTGAGAATGAAGAAAAAGAACAAACACATTTTTTTTTTTTTTTGATTCATCCATCACTGAACTTTGTTTCGCCAGAGAAAATAGTGTCATGTTTGGTGGGGGAGTGTCGGTCATTTGTCTCCAATCATTTGGGATGAGTCAAGGAAAAATATGTTTCGGTCAGAGCGAGGGTCACAGCTTTTATTTCAGAGCACTCCAAACTCCTCCAGTGACCTCTCATTCTCAATAACGTACAGTCCCCTATTGTTATATTTACTGACCACTGATGTATGAGAGGGACATAAGTGTGTAACCTGATATCTGCTTTTTCCAGTGTTTTCCAAGCTTGAAAGGGATTACCTGGTGTGCCGTTACGTGCTGTAGGTTTGTGATCACTGTTTTTAATCCTCAGGGTGTAATTGACTGATGTGAGATATGATTGGAAGTGCTACAGTTTGTGTCTGAGTCCCAGATAGGGTGACTCATAGAAAGAAAAAGCCTTTGAGGAAACGAGGAAGAGGGTGGCGAAACTGGCTTAAAAGACAACAGGATTGTTCTAAATTGGCCTGACACTGCTGTCAGACCTCAGCGCTGCCAGCCACAGAGGACAGATTTCTCCCTTTGTACCTCTGCCACTGTCTCGCTTTCTCTCTTTTTCTTTCTTTTCCTCTCTTTCTCTCTCTCCATGTAGCCACGCTCTCACTGGTGGCTGTTCTGCCCATCAGTCCACCGATTAAATCCAGTCACCACCCTGTGATCGGTGGCACCCTGAACATAATCTGGAAAAAGCCTGAATAATCATTTTTAACTGCTGCAGAAGGGAGCAACAAACCAGCCCATTGTTCGTGGGTTGTGTGTTTTTTTTTTTTTCAGCTCTTCTGGAAGAGAGTAGTTGAGTATTGTAAATTTACTCACACACAAATACACACTCTCCCTTGACCAGTGTTGCTGATGTGTATGCGTGTCAGACACAGGGAGTAATGAGAAAAGTGGGTGAGACAGGCTCTATGCAATACATACTGATGACATGTACTGAATTCAGTTGTAATCAAATACAGCATAGTAGGCAGGCAGCTTTATCAAGGCATCATGGTAATCAGACACATTGAGGAGCTCACAGCCTGTTGAGTGACGGGAACAGAGGAGGAAAAGGAGGAGTGGAAGGAGGGTAGAAGGAGGAGACACATTATAGTTCAGTATTAACTGAAAATCCTTTCCCAGAAAACCATCTGGAAGAGCCTCTTTTCTGAAACCTCATCTGGCGTGACTTGAATTGGTCTTTAATGTTTTTTTGTTTTTTGTTTTTTTTGTTTTTTTTTTTTTGCTGTTGTTGGTTTTTTTTCCTAGTGACTTTTAAGCTGACCATCAATGTGGCTGCTGCTGGCGCTTTCGGGAAGTGACTCTATCTGTAATTGATGATTGGGTTGAATAGGAAGAGTGACAGCATGAGATGTTTATCTAAAATGATGAGAGAGACAGAAAAAGGCAAAGCAAAAAAAAAAAAAAAGATATTATAGTGAATGACAAAGACTGAAAGGAGGAGGAAGGGAATGGAGATACTTTAATTATATGTAAAAAAAAAACAAAGTCAACAAATAATTAGGTGTGTTGTTTCTACAAGCATCAACTCATGGCATGCCAGTATTGTCTTTTTAGTTGATCAAAGGAAAAATGTGGCTGTAAGACATCAAGACACATACGTGAATAAAGCATGTCTCTGGCCCAAGTTGCAGAATGCTCAGAATGCTCAGCAAACTGTTGGTGCTCAATTATGTGAAGCCAATGAAGAAATGTCGAGCATTAAAAGCAAAATAAAAGAAGGCAAGTTAAAATGTGAAATTGTACCTAGACCTCTTCCATGTTTCTCTGACAAACACTCGATACTTTAAGAACAATTGATCCACCACCAAATGTCTTGTGAGCCACGGTATTTGCCCTGGTCATGTTACACTCAACCTGCACATAAAAAAGAATGGGGCGGCACAATTCCCAGTTCATATTTTTAAAGCAAACCAATCAATAGATTCATATGAGAATGCATGTTAGCTGTTCACTTGCAAGACTCATACAAGCCTGGTGTGGTCGCAGAGGGATGTCTCTTGACAAAGTTGAAATGGAACAGAGAAAATGGCAAAGTGAGAAAAACACTTCAAGTCTTCTCTTGCCCAGAGCTCTGAAAAAGCGATGTCAAATCCCCAGGGAGCAAAACACTCTCCTCAAGGTCAAACCTCACGGTATATTCTCTCTTGCCATGAGATCAAAGACCCCCAGAAGAGAGTTAATCCAAGACCCAAGTGATATCCTCCTGACCTTGAGTCGCCACCAAACACCCTTGAGCGCTGTGCTGCTGTTGCTACACAGCCATCACCGTGATAGTCCACGGTCCCCCGCTACGCCAGGCCTACAACAATGAGCAAAGTAAACAGAGCATCTCTACCTGGTCTAATGAGACACGGCAAGCCATTGATCTCCAGTTGAGAAAAACATTAATACCACCTCAGAGTGGAGATGGAACAGAGGTGGTGTGGAATATTTCTATATACACTATATGGACAAAAGTATTGGGCCACCCACACATTACACCTACAGGAGCTTTTTTGAGGTCCCATTCTAAATCCATAGACATTAATACAGAGTTCCTCCCCCCTTTGTAGACTTAACAGCTTCCACTCTTCTGGGAAGGCTTTCTACAAGATTTTGGAGTGTGTCTGTGGGAATGTTTGTCGTTCAAGTTCATCCCAAAGGTGTTGGATGGGGGTTGAGGTCAGGGCTCTGTGTGGGCCAGTCAAGTTCTTCCACACCACAAACTCAGCCAGCCATGCCTTTATGGAGCTTGCTTTGTGCACTGGGGCTCAGTCATGCTGGAACAGAAAAGGGCCTTCCCCAAACTGTTCCCACAAAGTTGGAAGCAGAGAATTGTCCAAAATGTCTTGGTGAGCTGAAGCATTAAGATTTCCCTTCACTGGATCTAAGGGGCCAACCCAAGCCCCTGGCATTATTCCTACTCCACCAAATTTTACATTTGGCACAATGCAGTCAGGCAGGGAACATTCTCCTGTCCTTCACCAAACCCAGACTCGTCCATCAGACCGCCAGATAGAGAAGCGTGATTCGTCACTTCACAGAACACGTTGCTTGGCCATGGAAACCCATGCCATGAAGCTCCTGGCACACAGTTGTGCTGATGCTGATGCCAGACGAGGTTTGGAGCTCTGCAGTTACTGAGTCAGCAGAGCGTCGGCCACTTTTACGCACTTTGTGCCTCAGCAGTCAGCAACCCCGCTCTGTAACTTTACATGTGGTCTGCCACTTCCAGGATGAGTTGCTGTTCCTCACACATACACACACACACACACACACACACACATTCACTCACACACACATAAATATATATATGTATATGTATATACACCATTTTGTCATTTTGAGCTTGACATGCAGTGGCAGTGGGGCTAGTTGACTGGAAACATCACCCACTGCTAAACGATGAATTTTTGTAGCAAGGTGACAGCTTCGATTCTGCAGCCATATGGACTGAATTGGAAGGGGCTGTCACAATGCAGCAGGTGAGTGTTTATGCCGGTATGTGTGTGTGTTTGTGTGTGTCTAGTGCTCTATCTTTACTGAGAAATGACAAGGTGCTCAAAATACCATACTGTTGCAATAAAAAAAGGCAGCTTGTTGAAAGATGGGTATGCAAATCTCTGCATGACAAGGATCCATATTTGAAATAAAACACTGGAATTTGAATACTCAATTAGGTGTGTGTGTGTGTGTGTGTGTGTGTGTGTGTGTGTGTGTGTGTGTGTGTAGAAGGGACAAACAGATTCAGGTTCTGTAACCATATGTAATTTACTTGCCTGCTGTGCCTGTATATGTATGTATATGTATTTCTGTATGCGGTGTGTGTGTGTGTGTGTGTGTGTGTGTGTGTCTGTGTGTCTGTGCATGCATGCACATGTGTGGGTGTGTAAGTGAGTCCTCATTTGGATTACACCCCCCTGACTCTACCCTGGAGCATATGCCAGCTTCTCAGTAGCTCTTCTCTCTCTCTGATATGCACAGATCTCTCTTCGTCTTCCTTGATTGTCCATCCAGTTGCCATGGATTTTTCCTGCCTTGATGTCATGTCTCCTCTTGAACTATTGCTGTTTTATTTTTCTTCTTCTTTCTCCTATTTCCTATTGCCTATTTCTATTTCTCATTTTCCTAACTGCACACACACACACACACACACACACACACAAATTCACAGGTCACAGTGACCTTGAAGAGGCTGCTGTATCTGACATCGACAAGCAATCCCTGTCACAATGCCGTTGCAGTATTCGGTCTTCAGTCTTTCCTCTCTCTCTCTCTCTCTCTCTCTCTCTCTCTCTCACACACAGACACATACTCTCTCTCTCTCTCTCTCTCTCTCTCTCTTTCTCCACTTTTCATATGGCTACTGAAAAACTGCTTTGTTTCAAAATTTAAAAATAATTTTAAAATAATATTAAAAAATCAATATTGGACAAGTTTGCAGGGAGAAGGGAAGAAGGTGAATTGAGAGAGAAGCATTGGGGTCAAGGGAGAGGAAGAGAGGCATTCAGAGGTTGTGAATGTGCAGGCTTGAGGCAAAGTTCACATACGTATGGTGGTGTTAAAGGCCTTTTTTATTTTCTCCCCACTTTGCGCCTGATTGCCTGTTTTCCCTCTTTATCTCCCTCTACATCTACTTCAGTTTCTTTCTCTGTCTGTCTCCAGTACTGTCAATAGTGTGTGATGTTGAGAAAACCTCAGAGTTGCTGCGAAACGCTTAAAAAGAGCAGCAGAGAATACAATCCCCCACCCCACCCCCCATTGGTGCACAAGAAGTGCTGTGCTTTTTCAAAATGGTACTTCTGTCATTTAGTCTGAGAAAAATGCTGACTTCTTAGATAAGGATTTACAAAGTTGAGGGCCTCAAAGACGAGGCAAAGACAGAATAAGTTTGGTGGCTTTTTTGTATTTATTTATTTATTTATTTACTTATTTACTTATTTATTTCCATAAGATTTTTAGAGCTGTATCATGCACATTCTGTTCTGGGTCTGATTTATATAAGGTAAGTTGAGGGGACTTTTTTTCCCTGCATCTTTTGTTTTGTATTTTGGGCATAAAATGGGTATAAATGGGTATAAAATGTTGTATTTTTTTGGTTTCCTGACACCATTAATCACGCTGTAATCCAGTGGGGTCTGGCCATGTTTCTATCAGAGATCATTGACCAAAGTCAATGCTTGTCCCCCGTATAGGCCAAGACCAGGGGCGCCGCCAGGAATTTTGGGCCCATGAAAAAAAAAAAAAAAAAAAAAAAAAAAAAAAAATATATATATATATATATATATATATATATATATATATATATATATATATATATATATACCACAGCATCCTGCAGCGACATCCTGCAGCGACATGCCATCCCATCCGGTTTGCGTTTAGTTGGACCATCATTTATTTTTCAACAGGACAATGACCCCAAAACACACCTCTAAGCTGTGTAAGGGCTATTTGACCAAGAAGGAGAGTGATGGAGTGCTGCGGCAGATGACCTGGCCTCCACAGTCACCGGACCTGAACCCAATCGAGATGGTTTGGGGTGAGCTGGACCGCAGAGTGAAGGCAAAGGGGCCAACAAGTGCTAAACACCTCTGGGAACTCCTTCAAGACTGTTGGAAAACCATTTCAGGTGACTACCTCTTGAAGCTCATGGAGAGAATGCCAAGAGTGTATATGTGAGAGTATATATGTGTGTAGAGTATATGTGTGTATATGTGTGTGTGTGTGTGTATGTACATACACACACACACACACACACACACACACACACACACATATATATATATATATATATATACATGGTTGAATAATTTTATATTCGTTTTTACCTATTTTTTGGGGCCCCTGTCAGGCAAGGGCCCTTGGAATTGTCCTAACTTTTCCCCCATATACGGCGCCCCTGGCCAAGACTATTCATTAGTGTTAAACCAGCCATAGTCTGTCAACTGACTAAGTCATCAGGCATCGTCACAACAGCTTTTAGACAGGTTAGTTGTCCCTCTCTTAACGTCAAATTTAGCTTTGCTTCCGGTAACATCAAAGCTCATGATTGTTTACTTCTCTTAAGTGAAGGCATCACATCAATCTCAAACAGATTTCAGTCAAATCTACCCCTGGGAAGGAAAACAGCTGCAGACCTTACGGACTGCCACGTAATTCACATTCAATTCAATGTGGGCATTGCAAATCATGATTGCTTGATCCATCCAGGCTACATATTAATGAAACTTACTGCAAAATAGGTCTCCTCTAAAGGTAAATGGACCTGGATTCAGGCTGTTGTGAATGTTACAGTATCAGCCAGTCGGTTGAATCAGTAATTTGTAATGTACAAATGATCAATGACATTTGTGACAATTGTCTAAAAAATTTCACAATGAATGTCAGTCAGCAAAGATGAGATGCAATTTTGCACAATTCACCTTTAAAAAGAATCTAGTCTGAACCATGTTCTCTCATTTTTTTTATAAGCACATGAAAAAAGATCACACCTAACAAAGTTATTGTTTTGAAAGAGTAACTCAGTAACTTTACTACGAGTACATTTTATAAGAGAAGCTTTTTACCTCTACTTAAAGAAAATATCAGCTAAGTAACAGGACTTCTACTTGAGTAGCAACTTCTAGCACTGTATGCTACTGTTAAATTGCTTATACACTGTAAAATCACAGGGTGGCTGTGTGAGTGTGGAGGTGACCTCGGGGTGAGTGCGAGGTGTCAAAACAAGTAAGGTAGGTGTGAGTAGGTATCTGTCAAAGACGCCAACCCCCAACACACACATTTACGTGCAGAGACACAATCAAACAGTAGTAAACATTATCAAACATGCCCTTAACACATTTATTCTCCATCTATCAGGGAGTAGTCCTGCAGACAAATGTTACATCAAACCAGGGGTAAATTAATATTCTGTAAAACATATATCCAGATAGTTAGCAGCTCATCAGCACCTGTTGTTTCCAAATATTTAAAAGAGAAGGAGCAAAGATGCAGCAGCAGCATGTATATACTGAAAACAGCTCTACGATATTTAAATCTGTGCATAAACACATATTTATGGGCAAGACAATTAACATTAAGAAAGTAATATTTAAATGACTAACTTGCTGGTGGCAGCCTAAA
Source organism: Myripristis murdjan (assembly GCF_902150065.1). NCBI lineage: Eukaryota > Metazoa > Chordata > Actinopteri > Holocentriformes > Holocentridae > Myripristis > Myripristis murdjan. The sequence goes on along the minus strand of NC_043987.1, from coordinate 15,993,541 downwards.
TGAAAATGCTAATCCCCAGAGGTTACTTTTTATCTCTCATTTCTTTCCCTCTCAATTCCCTTCACTTAATCTCCTCTCCTCCCTATCTTTCTATTACCTAAATGAAGTAGAGAGAACTGGATTTCCTCTATACAACCCTTTGATGGAGAATGCACTTTGACTTTGAATACAAATGCCACCTTTCATGAATGCCCCTGCCAGGGATTATAATGAGGCATTCTGTGAATTCAAACTGTCAAAGGTTTTAGGAATTCATTGCACGAAACGGGATAGCAGATTATATGAGCCGAGAAGAATATATCTATGTCTTTATAAATGCAGAGTATCTAATACAAAAAGCTTTGGCAGCTCTGCCTGTATTTTCTACCCCCTTATTACTGGCTTAACATGGCAAATGCGAATCACATCTCTCAAAGGTGCAACAATGGCTTCAAGAATGTTTCATTGAGTTGGTTTTGTCTTCTTTGAGGTGTTGTGCATATGTGTCTATGGGGAGGCTGGCATCCTTGCCACACACAAAAACACACACTCTTGCATGCTATCAGTGGCCATAAAGTAGGACACTGCTCCCTTGATTCAAAAAGGGATTACGTTCTCCTGCAGTCCTGCCATGGATTACACCGAAGAAACATGTTGCTCTATTGTGGTGCTGCATCAATATGTGACAATCCCACAGAGCAGACGTCCTGCCTCTGACACTGAGCATAGCTGAGGGATCAGGGCAGACGGTGAGAGACGCATCACAGCAGCTGTCACAGAGAACATTGTGGAAGTGGATATGGCTCATCAAAGCAAGCTAAACTCACACCATAGCTCTTTTCTTGTGAGACAGAAAGAGGCTTATCCCCCAAAGTAGACCCTTGACCTGAAATGTGTTAGGTGTAGTTTTTAATTTAAAATCGTGACTACCCAAACAGTCATGATTCTGTTTCGGTGAGGAGCTTGTTATTTATTTATTTATTTATTTATTTATTTATTTATTTATTTATTTTCATCCAAAGAACACTGAGCCTCACAATACTCAGCATTACAAACTAAGAAGCATTTTGGCCTCTTATCTGTTCTCCTTGACCAAACAAGGATTACCTCTCTAATGATCTATGACACCAATGTTTTATTTCAGACCTGAAAACTTTTAGCACTCAGCTGTCAAATGAATGCAAAGGGCCAGTCCACTCATATGTGTATGAAACACAGAGGGTTATGAAACATCCGCAAAGTGTATTACACACAAATACCTTTTACCCAAGGCAACAGAGCCGAAGAAGTGCAATCACATGAAAAAAAAAAATATTTCAAGGCCACAAATTACTTATTCGTGGTCCTGAGATATAATTTGTTCTCTAAATTTAAGTAACTCTTTCCCATGTTTTAGGGAACTGGCATATGCCGATCCATAAAAACAAGCTTTACAGTGAGAGAAGACAGGTGTTTTTATTCACTAGAATTCAGATACAGTGATGAAAAACATCCCGCAACCCCAAACTAGGTTGAGACAGATATGTTACTGACATCAAAATCTCAAAATATTTTGCAATATTAATCCTCCATCTTCATATGCACACTCACACATTAAAGGACCATACCAGTGATTTTGAATGTACAACATACAGCGAGCCATTCTGAAAATCTTGCAGGGGTACTGAGGATTCACAACATATAACCTAACCTAATCTCTATTTTTTTTAAATATGGATTTTTGGTTGAAACCTCATAATGTTCTGCTTCTGTGGCCAGCAATAACGTCACCATTCATAAATAACGAGGAACTGATACTTAACTGTGCTGGGCAAACATTTCCCCAGGGACTATTTTTCAGCGGAGGGACTGTTCACTCTAGGGAAATCTAATGTGGACATCTTTATTAAGGTGATGAAATGCAGTGAGTTAAAAACAACAACAACAACAACAATAAAATACAATCACTTGCTTCAGAAATGTATAGTTTCTGATAATATACATATTGTAGGTTTCACACTACACATACAAAATCACAAGACACCTACACATTTATTTATGCTTCCTTTTTCTATACAATGAAAGTTAATAAAACAGTTCCTTTTAATCTGTGTCAGACTTTTTATTAGTGGCTTGTCATGATTCAAGCCCATTTTCCCAGAGGCGGCACTGACAATTAATCAAATCAATACTGGGGGCACTCTGAACATGCTTTATTATCTTGATAATTAATCTGTTGTCTTTAGGCACCCAGCCCTTAATGGAGCACACGCTGAAAATGAACGCCTTTAATTAAAAACCATTTATTGCTCAACAAGCCACCTATGACCTTCAAATCACCACCACAATTAAAGGGGGCTATTAATGCTGCCTGATTTATGCAGGAAAAAGAGATTTGTCTGAGTTGTCCTGAAATGTTTTCCAAGGTAATGGAGGAGGAGATGGCGAGAGAGAGAGAGAGAAAGGGAATCTAAAAGAGTGACAAAGAGATAGGCAGAAAGAGACAAGTGGAGAGAGACAGAGTGTCAGAAAGTAGACAGAAAGAGAGGGGTAATCACAGCCCAGAGGAATGACAAACAGGACCCATCTGCACCTTGAGAGAACAACAACAACAACAAAAAGCAATGGTGGAGCAGGGTGTCAACAGTGTTAACACAACAGTAGCAACCCAAACTAATACCTCTTTCACACCAAAGGCTGAACAAGTTAATTTGAAAGGGTTAATGCACATTGACGGACTTGGTTTCATCACCCACCTGCTGAGGGAGATCGGACACAGGTCAGACAAGGGTGGATGTCAGTGTGACTGGCACACCACCTGGGTTGCTATCAACTGGGGTGGGACAAATGATCTCATTGGTTGCATATGGGGATATGCACAGTGGTGATGCAACTGTCCCAGGTCGCTGTAGCCCATAAACAAACTGCCAGATGTCACTAGGAATGTTTTCAGATGCATTGGAGGGGAATGACTGGGGCAACAATGATTTGATGAACACGGATCTGTGGCAAGATTTTGAGGTGCGGGAGCTTCTTGCCATTTGTGGTGAGGAAGAGATGAAGATGCAGATGACCAGGGCGGTGAGAGACAACGTTGTGCATGTGGACAAAACAAGGCTGCTGAATGAGAGAGGCAAAAACAGGTCACAGGCAAACTGATGGCACTGAAGAAACATTGAACCAAAGTTCATGATCACAACCAAAACAAAACAGTGCTGCTGAGCAAGCTGACCGGCAGTGCTATGATCTTTGCACTGCTCTCATTATTTAATTATTATGCATCACTCCTGGGTTGTGATCCAGGTCATATCTGAATTGACCAGAGATTAACCTGTGTTGACTGACTTGGTTTGAACTGACAAAAGAAGGGTTGAACAGAGGTCAAATAACCCCGTCCAACCCTGGTCATTGGTTTAAAAGAGGTGTGAAGCATCTTTCAATGCATTATGTCATGTGACAAATGAACCAGATAGTGACATACTGCTGAGGCCATCGGATGGTGTTACTTGTATTGGACATTGACAGCAAAACAGAGGGGCCAGAACACGTATAGGCAGAATATTTTGTAGGCATTAACTGAAGCACTCACACAGGCTCCGTCAACAGTGTGTGTTATGAGTCACACACACTGTAGAAACATGCCTGAGCGGAGACACACAGGATCCACACAAAACATTCAGGAGTTTCAAATCTCAGTGGGAACACCTGCGGTCAAATGAAGGTTGATTGAATATTATGCACGTTTTTTTGTGTAATTCTAACATACACCACCGCACAAGCATGTGCACACACACACACACACACACAGACACACACAGAGGCGCACACAGGAGATCAGTGAGTCAGCGATTCTAATATCTGATTATCCCTCACATTCCTGTGAGAAAATGCCTACTTGGCACTCTACCCAGGTTGGTGATGGCTCCCACTATGCTGATAAAATCTTTCACAATTTACAATTTGGTTGTACCATAACACTATTAAGGGCTATGTGTGGGAAATTGTGAATTTTTTAGTAAACAAGGGAAAGGAAAAGAAAAAGAGGCAGAGACAAAGAGAGAGAGGGGGAGGCAGAACAGTGTGAGTTAAAAAGAGACAAAGATGGCACAGACAATGAGAGAGACAGATAGTGCATCATGTATGCTGTTTAAAGGCTAACTTAATTCTGCCGCCAACTTGGGTAATATCCTGACACATCTCTCTGCTCCATCCTCCTCAGTCCTTATTAACTAGCTATTTACCCAGCCTGTTTAACCAGTGGGAATTCACTTTCATTTCAAAGAGCTTTACTGCAAGAAGACAGCTGGCTAGGAGTCCGACCCAGGGGTCCTGACTACTCGTTCGAGCATTAAACACAATACTCTTACCACTTGATCCAGGGATTCAGAGAAAATAAAGGAGCCTATGCTAGTTATCCCTTTAGGCTGTGCTGAGGATGTACATCAGTGCGGAGCTGGAATGGAATGAGAGGAGTTATTCTACAGCTTTAATAAGGGAACTAGAGAAAAGAGAAAGAGTGCATAATAGAGTATGGCATTTCTATTATCACCTCTGCAAGTAAAAATATCAACTGTGCAGACTTAAAAAGTGTTTTATCTTAAACATGTGAAATAAATAAGCGCTGTAGTCTGGGCACTACTGTAACAGTTGAACTGTGAACCTGGATGATGCTTGACAAAGAAGTGAATGGGGAAACTAAAAGAGGGAGAGGTAGATATTTTAATGGGGCGGGAAGCCTTTATCATCAGGCAACATGATATACGCAGTACAAGACCTCACACCGGGACCCCTAACTGAGTTTTCCTCTCAGCAGAACATGACTTTCACTTAAAAGACTTGAAAGGCTCCTTGGTGAAATTGTTCTGAAGTGGAGTGCCTTCATGCAGTTTGCAGCTCATTTGGCACACTGTCTAGTATCAAGCCCTTAGTCTGTTGTGAGACAATGAAATTCAGAATTAGCAGAGAAAAACTTGAGGAGTTGAGGAGTATCTGTAGTTATTTTTAACTAGTATGGACTAGTTAAAAATAACTATGAACCTGAGTTCCAAACTGCCTCAGGAATCTTCTAATGTGGAGGCTGCTGAGTAAATTAATAAGTAATAGTTTTGTGGGGACATAAATCTGTTTACACAGTCATGTTGTGGGGACAAAAACAGAGTCTTCTTTGTGGAAATTATTCATTTTATGGTGAAGACTTGGTTCAAAGCTAAGCTAATTTTAAGGTTAGGTTAAGGTTAAGGTAAGGGTTAGCGTTAGGCAAGTGGTGGTTAGGGTTAAGGTTAGGGTAAGTCTCCAGGAAATTAATGTAAGTCAGTGTAAGGTCATATGGAGTGATGGAGTGAAACACGACTTTCTGTGTGTGTGTGTGTGTGTGTGTGTGTATGTGCGTGTGTGTGTGTGTGTGTGTGTGTGTGTGTGTGTGTGTGTGTGTGTGTGTGTGTGTGAGTGTGAGTGTGAGTGTGACTCAGTGTGTTAATGAGAGGGTGAGACACAGACAGGAAGGGCCTGCTGTGATCACAGTGTGACGGGTTAATGAGTGAGAACGCCTTCTTTTCACATGACATTGTTGGTGCACGAAAGTACAGTTTCCATTCCAGCATTTACCAGCTGGTCAGTCTTTTACTTTCACTTTCTCCCTCTCTTTCATTCACTCAATTAGTTGGTTACTCTCACGCTTTTTTGTGCTGTTTTGGGTTGTTTTTTGTTGTTGTTGTTGTTGTTCTTTTTTGCATCTCTGTCAGGGGTGTCATGCATCCATTTTTTTGAGGGGGCACATACACTTGCAAAAACTCACATACACTTGTTTAAACTCTGTTGACCATAAGGCAGCACTGCCTCGTAGGCTGTGGTTAAGGTGAGGAATATGGAGCGCTGCCTTACGGGCAACTTTCAGGGCAGAAAAGTGCCATGAGTCATTAGCTCTATCTGTTTCAAAGGAGACGTGACTGGAACTGGTATTAGGAATTGTAGAAGAAATCTCCGGCACTTTCATATCTCATGGCTCCTCAGTTAAAATATGCTAACATGTTTCAGCCATTGAATCAGGGCAGGTACTTGCCCTGTTTGAGGGAATCGAGCAGCTCTCGATTTTTTTTTTTTCAACTGGGACATGTCGAGAAAATAACTGTGCTGCCACTTAAAAAAAAAAGTCAGTGCACATACCTCCTCAGATGGGCATCTGACTTTAAATATACACTTTCACACCTCCCTTAACTGCTTTTAAAATAACTTTCTCTCCTCACAAACAAAGCAGGAGGGCAAAAAAGAATATGGGACAGCTCTTTCCATTGTGTGTGTACGTGCTGTTGGTCTGTTGTACATTAGTGCGTGTTCCTGGGGCAGTAAAATGCCCAGATAGATTCTTTAATCACTGGACAGGTTCTCTGATTGGTTTCCCAATTTAATCAACCACAGAGACTCTGAAACACACTCCCCTTTCTGCCTCATTATTTAGTAGCCACTGGGTTTATGCCATTAAATATAGTAATACTGGCAGGAAATACTTGGGTGACCCAGCAGACTGTTGTGAGAGGAACTTTTGCTTGTTCTTTTTTCATAGATTTGTGATCTTTGCATTGCACTTTAAAATGATATCTTGTCTGATCGAGATCAATAAATGTTGGTTGGTTTACTCATCAGTAAATCCAAAGGCACATTTTTGAAGTAAAATATTGGAGGGGCCACAGAAGAGTCCACTAAACACATCTTAAGATCTTGTTTTATATTCTTTGGCAAAGTATAGATTCATAGATTTTGCTATTTTGTCACATCTCAACATACGCTCTATCTAAACTGATGTGTATTAGGACCAACAGGATGAAATATTTTTTGAGGCTCAATACTTTTTCTTTGTATTGTTAATATAATGATGGTGTCCTTTCAGATTTATGATGATACACATCAGACAAACCCGGCTCTGCTTTGTCAGGATCTGCATAACTCATGTCAACACTGTGAACAGCAACAATAAAAGCAGCAGCCACAAAGAAAGGAAGGGTGGCATGTCAGATAGACAGCTTTTGATGACTGATACATTTAAATTGCTGAGGCCCAGGTCGGCTAAAATGACTGCGTCAGTGTCTCTGTGTTGTTGCAGCATGTGGGCTAAACATTATGAAAGAGTAGAAGGGAACACAAAAAACAGCGAGCGAGAAAAATATTAACCACAAGACAATGTGCAGACTTTTTCTGTTTCTGATGTCCAATGTAGATACATCAGCAGGCATAAACAGACATTACATATAGACACATTAACACGTAAGCATGTATAAAAACACACACACTTTTCTTACGCTCTTTGCACTTTGTGAGGGTGTACAACCTGTGTGAAAAAACTAAGGGCTAATTTATTCTCCATTTTGCATTCACAGTGCTCACACCACGGCACAGCGTTTGTGAACAGCTGGGCATTCATGGTTCATACAGTTGAAGCGGCACTTTAGCCAATCATCTGTTTATCCAGTACGGCCTCCATGGCAACAATCCCGATTACTCTTCCCGATCTGCACAGTTCGCGCTGTGGACACCGTAGCGAGCATAAACCATCCTTAGGACACACTACATTTAACAGATTAAGTACATGAGACCCAGCAGTCACACTGCACTGTGTCTGTTTGAGATTAAAATATCAAGAATACGTTGCATATCCACATGTAACCTTATAGCTAATGTGGTCGATCTGCGTCAACATCACGTGACTCATAAAGTTCACACATGCACGAACGCCAGCTAATGTCAGCTTGTTAGCCACTTAAGCCACTTTCATTTGCTTTGTTAGCTTTGTTAGCCACCAAAACAGTTCAGGTTAAGGTTAGGAAAAGGTCATGGTTGAGGTTAGGAAGCATTTTCTAAGATTTGCTAATAATAGCTATAAACAACAACAGCTCTCAGCTGAGATGGGACTCGAACCCCAGTCTGCAGAAACCATGTCTTGATGATTGTGCCCTCCTAATGTTGCATTTTTTTTTTTTTTTTTTTTTTTTTGGCTTGCTTTATACTACATAAGCGTATCCTTGATTTACAGGAAATAAAATGCCAACATTTTTCCTGGCAACTGGTCTGCTGAGCTCCTCCTCTTTTTCAGAGTGGTGGTGTCTCTAGCAGGGTTGCTGGTGAGTCATAGACAGAATTGGGGAGCTGTGTCAGGCTGTCCCTGTGGAGAATTAGGGTGGGTGAGAGCCATTAGCCAGTAACTAGATCCACTCCTGAGTGGATCTAGTTACTGAGACAGAGGAACAAGCTAGTACAGCGTAATGAGACACCTCCGTCCAGTGCGACACAGGAACATACAAACAGGAACACCACCACACATATACAGATATGAGTTCAAACAAAATTATACAAGCGTGCTCCTGCATAGGTGCACACACACTTGCTCTCAAGCACATGCACAGAGTATTAGATTCCAGCTGTATTTCTACTCCTAAATTTAGCAATTTCAGAGCAGAGTGCTGAAATATCAAATTGGAGGAAGAGTCCAATCTGGTTTCTTAATCTCTCAGGCTGCAATTCAGAGCTGGTTCACCTAAATGGATAACTATATATACCTTGACATTTTGTATCTTAGCCTGCAATTTTTCTTTAGCACGCAGTTGTCATATTAAGGTGGAAACACTGTGCATTTTTTTTTTCTTTTGAGCAGTTGAATGGCTTTTCAGCTGCAGTTGTGATGTAAAATATGACAGTATGCACCCACTGCTGTTGTTTCCTCATTTGTGCCAATATAGCATATTTCCATAGCACATTTCCATGCGACGTTACAAGACCTTAAAATTTCTAAAATAAACTATAATAGTATAAGCAGGAAAAATAAATAAATAAATAAATAAATATTTCATCCTTTAATACAGAGGTATTTCACATGCAGTTTTCATGTATTAAAAAGGCTTTGGGGCAAATGGGTGTTCAGTGAATACTGTCAATCATTTAGAACACAACACTGGTCATGCCTTGATTTTTTTAATTGAATATGCTGAGATTACACAAAAAACACTATGGAAGCTTTCCTGATTTAGGATATTAAAATATAAAATGTATAATTTATAATATATTTTTTTTCTTTTTTTTTCTTTTTTATCTTAGACATAAAATATATACCAACCCTGACCCTGACATATTACATTTAAACATTATTATGTATTAATATACTGTGCTTTATATAAAATGTCATAATCATAGTTATGTTGCAGTAACTACCTGATAAATGAGTTCTTGCTGCCTTGACTCAAGTCTAAACTGCTGTCCTGTTGCTTTTTGAACGTCCCTCTTGTCATCCTGCTGTCCTCCATGGTTACATAAGTCTTATAAAACATCAGCTTGCCACTGCAGACTGTAAAGGGCTAATATCAAGGAAACAAAATCAGTCATCCATTAGCTACACATGCACTGCAGGGACTCTGAACCTTCTGGTGGTGAGCGAAAGTGGAGAGATGGTGGAGCTCACTGACTGGAAAACATCATTGCGCCAAGTGGCATGCGCCGCGCTGGTGTCAATAGAGAGATCTATAGAATCCATCTTATCACAGTGGGTGGTGGAAGTGATGATAGGGCTAGATTGCACTTATGGCAGGAAACGGAAATTAATAATAAGTGCAAACCTTGACATTGAGCCATGCATCAATGGAAATCTTTACCCCCAGAAAAGACCCTGTGGTGCTGTGCATGGCTTTGAGTGACTGAGCTTTGAGGCAATCTTTCCATACCATTTAGTCTTTCTGTCAGCTTGAGTGGACCTCCACCTCCTTCTCTCTCTCTCTCTCTCTCTCTCTCTCTCTCTCTCTCTCTCTCTCTCCCTCCCTCCCTCTCTCTCTCTCTGTCTCTCGCTTTCTGTATCTATCTCTGTATCTCTTCATCAGTGGTTTGGATGTGCAGGCAGGCAGTTTGAGTGTCAGTCAGGAGGTGTGTGGGAGAAATTGGGAGATGGTGCTGTCATGTGAGCCTGCGGTTTAGGTGATGGGTAAAGTGGTCTCATCTCTTCCTAACGTGTGTATGTGTGTGTGTGTGTGTGTGTGTGTGTGTGTGTGTGTGTGTGTGTGTGTGTGTGTGTGTGCGCGCATGCACACACGTAAGAGAGAGCAGGAGAGAGCCACAGAAGTTTGTATCTGTGAGATTTGAAAATGTTTGAGTCTTATCTATAGACCTTGTGTCTTTGCATGTGTGAGTGAGTGTGTGCCAAAGTGGTGTAAATGGGTGCAGATGGGTGTCAGCAGTCACACAGCTCTGTTCTGATGCTGTAGGATCAAAAAGGAGAGAGAGAGGAAGATATGCAGAGAGGGGAAGTGATGGAGAGATGACACAGCCAATCCAGAGATGATATATCATCATGAGAAAAGAGAAACAGAAATGTGACAGAGGGAAAATGGGAGAGGAATAGGGCCGATGTTGACTCTGAGGTTACTACTGGGGATTAGCGACATACCAGAGTGGCTGTGGTTACAACAACTTCCAACCACTTCCATCTTAGAGGCAGCAATTCCCAGCTCGAGCGGTGTAAATTGTGTGGAACTAACACTTCAGTATGCATGAAAGCCTAAACACCGCCTCTTAATTAAATGTCTGGTTTCAGTGGTGCGGTGCTGTTACCATGGTTGTATTTAATTGAATAAATGAATGAATAAATGAAACTATGAATGAATGAATGAATGAGTAAATGAATCAATGAATGAATCAATGAATGAACGAATTACAGTGAGTAAATTCCATTAAATGTAAATGAGTACTATTTGTGGAAAGAACATTGCTAAGTGTTTGACTGGATGTAACTGATGTTATTTTTAACTAGTGTATATCACTGATTAAAACACCTCTAAATCCAAGAATCATTTGAAGTGTCTCATATGTGAATGTTACAGACAAACTTGGCCAAATACAGAGAGTGCACTAAACTCCAACCAGTAGCCATTGTTCTCCGTGTAGCGTTTTCCCATCATGCTTTCTGTGGCACAGTTAAGCCTTATCAGGGATCTCTGACTGAAAGCTATCTAAATGGACTAAATTGAGTGTGCGTGAGCTTGGCCCAACACTGGATCCGGTTTGCGCATCATCCTGTCTCACTGATTCCTCATTCAAACTTAACCCCACAGTGAGAGGCGAACTGAGGGAGATGTTACCACGTCAAAACATGATGTGGCTGACGTGTGCAAATGCAAAACTAATTCAGTTGATAAATGTGATATTAAAAAAAAAAGATCTCAGTGTCATTTTGTTCTCCTTTCTGCTATGACATGTGACAGGGAAGAACAGACAACAGGATACAACAACGGAATGAGTGAAGAGATGAAAATATATAGATGGACAAAATAACAGAAACACCTTTCAACATTTGAGCATCCATGATTCTCTGTGGAATACAAATTTTAACCCGGGGATACTCAAAGTCCGGCCTGTGATGCAATTTTGACTGCCCCCCACAAGCAATCAATCAAAAATAAAAAAAAATAAAATGATAAAATACAAAATAATAATATTAAAATTATTATTATTTTAATTGTAATAAAGATATTATCTTATCATTAATTACATTACTAGTATATAATTAATAACTCATCTAAACAGGCAAGACTGACCTCACTCAGAAAAGATTTGTGTTGAATGTGGGCCAAGTCATAAATGACTCTTTGTGAAGCAATTGAAAAATGTGCTCAGGTATCCTGTCTGCTGTCAAGTGTTAACCCACTTGACAGAAAACAGACATACAGAAAGTTATTCATGTACATGAATGCTGTTCATTCAAAAAGTTGTTTGTGTTGAATGTGTGCAGAATTGTTCGACATTGAGGAAAAATGTGGCCATAAAAGACTATCATTGCACTTACCTTTTGATATGCTTTGTGAAAATAAAACAAACGAAAGAGAGAAGTAATCAAGTACCATTAATGTTGTCATTTTATCAACTGGCCCCTGGCCCCTTGCCATTTTCCCAAAGTGGCCCCCAGGTTCAGGTATTTGAGTATCCCTGTTCTAACCGGTGATAGCAAAGAAAGAGAAAAAGGTGAAAGACGACCGATCAGTGCATTTTATTTTTTTCTGCTGTTCAAGCCTCCAGGTTTTGTGCTCCTTACACCAGGTTCATGTTGGTGTGTGAGCTCCAAAGTGCAACTGCTGTCTCTGTTTGCAGTTTTGTCCATATTGACACTTGTTATCAATATTTTTGAGACTCATCCCTTTTGCCTCATTTTCAGATTCTGTGACCAGTCAACCGGCATTTCAGGCACTTACTTTCAAAGGTGCACGATGTAAAATTGCACAGGAGTGAGGACCCTTTAGACTCAACTGACAAAAACATGCAATAAACATGAACAATCCTTCTCCTAAAAATTACTTCCTCATAAAACTAAACTGGATTCTTAATTACGTTTTGGGGAAACGTGTTTTGTCACACATTGCGTTTGTTTTTAGTAAAGTGGCCACTGATTGCACATTCTGCTGTAATGTAAATGGTTGTATGAAAACCTTTTTTTTTTTTTTTTAGGAGACACAGCTTGCATGACATTTGATGGTTGAGCCCACATGGCTCTCATCTTGGGACCCAACAATGAGGACCCTTTAGAGTTGATTGACAAAAGAGAAAAAAAGTGGAATAAGCACAAAATTTGAGGGCTTAGCCACACGGTTCTCATTTCCTGACTGACTCACTGATAATTTATATACTAATTTACTGTATGCAGTGATTTCATATTGTTTGTCAGTTGGTCCTTCAATCAGCCCTCAACTTTGCGTAGTACACCTTTAAGCTGCTTTGGCGCTTTGTGGGTTGCCACATGTTGCTTTGAAAACATACATACTAAAGCAGTAAATATCAGGCATTTTTTAAAGCTGAGACATACTCTCAATCAGCGTTCACTTTAAGATGACTCAGTTATGTACAGTAGCTGGCACTATCGTTGTTGTTTTGTTGCTGCACACTTAAAGTCCTTTTTCATGTAGTGTTTGTGTCTTGGTACACCCCTGTATATCATCATCACTCTGGTAAAATGCATTGTTTTTGTTCTCAGTGCAGTAGAACAATCATCATTTGTCATTCGGCACTGAAGAGCACCCCTCCAAATGATGTCCATCCAAGTGGACGCTTAACAAAGACAAAAGCTCTTTTCCAGAATGGCCTCCTGTCTGGAAGGAATTACGCCCATGAGTTAGTGAGTGTGTGAAAGAAGCAGGGAGGGGATGGAGGGATGATACAGGGCTCAGAGCAGAGAAGCAGAGAGCTGAGTGAAGTGGTAGTGAGGAGAATGAGTAGTGACTGGCGCTCAGCCCAATGGCAGCTTAATGACTTGCGGTCAGTCGACTCTGTCTCAATTAATCAGACTGCTCTTTCCCACTCCCCTCCTTTTTCTCCCTCTCCCCTTGGCTCTGATTTCTCCCTTTGTCTTCATCCCCTGGGCTGGGAGAGGGCATTCTGTTCTCTCTCTCACACTGTCTATCTCTTTCGTTTTTCTGTTTGTGTATCTCTGCCGGTGCCTCTCCCTCTCTATCGCTCCTCTATCTATCTATCTCTCTCTGCCTCTCTCACATGCTCTGTGACAGGCTCCCTCGACTGGACGCTTTTCATTTATTCTTCATCTCTGCACTAGTAAGAGAGTGAAAGAATGAGGCCATTTTACTATCACCCTCTATCATCCCCGTTGCAGCCTGTGTAGAGACAAACAAAGTCTTCCAAGTCCCAGAGTATTAGTTTTTGAAGAAAACTCATGCCCCCATTGGCTACGGTGAGGTCTAAAACAGGCTCAGGCTCTGACCCATGTAGACGAGGAAACAAATTTCAGCATGGCAGCACAACTCACCCAGACATGTTGATTACTGGAACACGGAGTATGTGAGGAGGCAGTCGTGTTTGTGTGTGTGCCGGAGTGTGCGACCAAACACATGGCATCTCAGCTCTGTCACGTCCCACGTCAGGTGTTATCTGCTCTCCTGGCGGTCCCAGGGGGTCTTGCTGGGTTCCTAGGGTGGTCCTGACTGGGCTGACATTTGGAAAGCTGGTCTGCGAGGGCCTGTAGGGCTGTTCCACACAGCAGCAGCCGTGGTCACTGTCTGTCTCTGCTTGGCTCCTCTCTCCTCCTCTCTCTCTTTGTCCCTCTGTCTCTCTAGATTTAGTCTCTGGTTGTCACACCTCTCTCCCTCTGTCACTTTTCTTCATGTTTCTCCTTTCTGCACTCTGCACTCATCTTGTTCCATCGCTGTCTCATTTTCACTTTCTGCCACTCTTACCCAACTCTACTTCTTTCTCTCTCTATCACTTATCTTGCTTTGTTTCATGTACAAGCGCTGTCACTCTCTCCCTCCCACACTTTTTCCACACACATTTCTTTCCTCCCTCACACTTATGCCTTTCTTTCCTTGTCTTATTCCGTGCCTCTGCCAACCCCTCTCTCGCTTCCAGTGGGTCACTGCACCAGACAGACATCACCCTGAGGAGCCTGCCTGCCATGGTTCTTCCACGCAGGGGCAAAGGGCGAGCCACAAGACCTCTGCCCCAGCAAGGGTGAACCCCCTCTGGTGCCTTAAGCTCCACTGCTCAGTCAGAGGGACAGGAGGAGCAACATGGGGTCAAAACCACCAGGAGGACTTTTGATGTAGTCATGATGCAAAGTGACATACAGCATGTAGCAGTAGCATTGTTCAGTACTCATAAAATGGAGGAGTCTAGTCTGAAGGAGTCTAGTTTTTGGGACACACACTACCAAAAGTGCTGCAACTAGCGACAGTGGTGTTACTTTCTTGCAAATGTAAGAGACGCTACATTACATTACCATAAAAGAGTGGCTTTCATACCAAATCCTAACCTTTACCAAGTCATTTTGGTGGCTAAAGTAACAAAACTGGACAAAATGCCACCCATTATGATATTAGCCTCGATACTTGGTACATGATCTACCAGGTGAGCCACCGGGGTGCCCTGTATCACATCAGCTGTGCTACTACAACCTCCAAAGAGTGAGCTCTATAGTATTGTTACCTAGGAAAACATTGGCTCACATACTGTTGCAGCCCTAGTAAGACTTGCTGCTATTTCAGTTCCAGCAATCAGGATATTCCTACTTTGCTGGACCGTTGGTTGGTCTTACCAGAATCAAGACAATATTGTTACCTTACAAGAGGAACTAAATCCCACTCAGCCCCACTGGAATGTAATACTACAGCCCCTAAAACTCCAGGTTGACTTTTATACAACAGTTGGATCTGACTGAGTGGTTTTATTGGACAAGAGGCATTCCATGAATGCTGATATTGAGTAGAACAGCACTCTGATGTTTTACTCCTCTGTATCACTCCACTTTATGATTGTGAAAAACTTTACTAACATGAATTGCCATGATCTATATTATAAATAAATTTGCACTGTGATGGACACCTTTCCAATAACAACACTCGAGTTAAATGTTGATGAGTAAAATTGGGAAAAAAGAAACCTGTTAAGACTGTTTTCTCAGTTTTTTTTGCCTGGCAGCACTGTTTGGTTGGTTGGCTGGTTTGCCCCCACTGTGGCCTAGATGTGTTTGTAGTTAGGGCCAAGATGAGGTTTAGGAAACGCTGCTCTACAGGCAATATCATGATACTATGGTGCTACTATGGTGCTAAGCTACCTGGCAGTCATTTATGTTCAATTGAGTTCAAGCTTGAATTCTAATGTAACTATTTCTGTTGGCACAGCTGAAAATTAATTATAGAAATAAATAGTGGGCCAGGTTGGAGAAAGACTGCAGGAGCTCTTAACCAATTAGCAGCATTCATCCCAAGAGATTTAAAACAGGCACCACCACTAACAGCTATTGTCACTCAGGATCCTGGAGGACCTCCTGGTTGGGCTGGCAGCGCGGAGCTGGGAGTAAAGACAACAGAGTTTGCAATCTTTGTAATCTCTGTAAAAGTTCCTTTTGTTGCTTTACTGGATATTAACAGAATTTTGTATGTAGACAGTGACGACAGTGAGCAGCGTCTATCACCCCATGATGATGCAGACCAATAGACACATGAGAGAGGCGTTTGGTGTGAGACGCTCCACTGACTTCTGGCAAACATTATTGATTCCAAATTGTTTCGCTTGTGTTCAAATATTTGATAATCAAACTGTCAGGAGAGTAACTGCTGTCATATCCTGTGTCCTTTTCAGAATTACCTATTGCAGTTTGCTCAGGCTGTCCAGCTTCTGTTCTAGGTTAAAAGATTATGGTCATTGGCTGTATTCTTTTAGCAGGCTCATCAAGGATCTGAGGGTTCCAGTTTTTGCGTTTCATCCATTGTAAGCGGTAGCGTTTACTAACACTGTGTGATCACTGAATACGGTGTGTTCTTTTTTGTTTCATTGTTTTATTTCATTGATTGATATGTGTTAACAAATTTATTCAAGCTCAAAATTGAAGGCAGACTTTCCCTTGACAAAAAGAAAAAAATTAATTCTCTATTGCTTTCCATTCTGCTGTCCTCATTTGTGGTTTTAGAATGAACTTCAGTCATACTTCAATCAGAAATATTAAATTAGGACAGAAGGCTCTAGCAAAATCATAATTTGTTCTCGCTTATTGCCATTCATTGATAAATGAATTGTTTGTAAAATTGTTGCATAAAAACAATATCACACTTGAGGTCCTGTGGTGGAATCCTGTGGAATCACAGCCATGCTGATATTCAGTGTAACAGCACTCCCTCTTTTCTGGTATTGCTTAATTAGGAACTCTCACATCTTGATTGATGATGAAGATAGTGCGCAAAAATAAAACATTCTGAACTGGGTTTTCCATCCCTTTGTCTTTGAGAACCCGTCTGAATGTGGCCCAAGATAAAATATTACATTAAATAAAACAACAGGTATTGTTTGAGTCCACAGAGTGTTATTATCCTGTGAAAATTAAAATAATAAATAACAAAGGCTGCCATTTAGTCAACAGAGTTACAAACAAAGTAAAAAAAAAAAAAAAAAAAAGTCTGCACAAATAACTCTCCAGCCTGTTTCTTTGTCTCTCTCTTTCTAGTCCTTCATCTTTCCCAGTGGTGGACCGGTCTGTAATTACTGACTCCATTTGATTCTAATCACCAGTCTGAAAAGACAGATACCACATCCCCTTTTAAACTCTAGCACAAAGACCTAGAAAGGTGCAGAGCTATATTTCTCCCAATTATCTAGTTGGGATCGACTGGCTTGGTGCTGAAGTTTTCGGAGTGTGTTTGCCAATTTGCTGTGTCAATTAGATTTTCTCCTAGGTAAGTAATCAGACTCTGAGCAAGGGTGAGGGAGGGAAAGATGAAGGGAAAAGTAATTACAGCTTTTTGGGAGGTTTGCGGCTGCTCCACAGTGCCTCTGTACCACCCCTGTCTCTTTTAATCACTTTTATTGGACTTTACTGGGAAGCCCTGCCTTTGTGATCCAGACTGAGAAAAGAGATTAGACACACAGAGATAGTCACAGGCTTATACACACACATATGCACAGGAGTGAACGTGTGCAGCCATTCATTATGCACACATATACTCTCTGCCTTTCTATTGTATACACACTCAGACACACACAAACACTGAGAATGACCTAAACATCATGATTGATGACAGTGGTGTTTCTTCTGCAGCCAGACATCTCTCATTTATTGCAGCACATTGCTGGAGCCTGTATAGCTGAGTTATTGTATTGGGAGTGTTGTTCAGCATTGAATTTCTCCTCCAAGCACCGGCATGCTGATTATGACTTGGCACATCTGTGAGTGAAAAAGTTCAGACCTATTTCTTGCCTTTAATCTCTGTGAAAACTCAACTCACAATAGCCAGAGTTGAAAATAAATCTTAAAGTCCTGCCTTATCACCTGGACATAAAACGTTTGGATATTTTCACAGAAAATTGATAGAAAAAAAAGACCTATCAGGACAAACCATAACTTGCTCACTCATTATATTCCTGAAGGCTCGAGTGATTTGTCTTTGTGTTCTTGTTTGATAATAAATTGTGAGGAAACATGGAGAAAAAGGGAGACGGAAGAGGGAGGGAGAGTCAGGCAGACTGAGAGGCAGAAAGATAGGCTCACTGTTTGACACTTGGCTGTACTGTCTGCCCTTGTCAAAGCCTGACACCTCCCTAATCCCCCCGCTTCCCCACCCCACCCTGTCTCAGCTGACCAAGGTTGGCTCACAGACAAGCCTGTCACCCAGTCAGGGATCTGGGACCTGTCCAAGCCCTGTACAGATGTAGGCACCACAATCCACCAAGACACCCTTGGTCCCATGGGCGTTTTTTTCTACCCTCCCACCCTCTCCTGAGACAAAGTGACCAAGGACAGATGTCCTTGATCAATGTTAATTTAATGTATCTTAATGCGTTTATTTAAAGGAGTAGTTCACCCTAAAATGAGGCTTGCAAGCTGTAGCTCTATTACAGCTCTTTGGAAACCAAATGCATAGTGAGTTAGCCCCCATACTTCCGTCTCAGGGTTTTTTTTTGTTTTGTTTGTTTGTTTGTTTTTTTTTTTGCAAACTATCAAAGTTAACAGGCCCATTTTTTCAGGTCCAAAAACAGCACAAAATATTCAAGTTCAAATTAAGTTATTTACACAGCCCTTCATCACAAGCTGGTCTTCAAAGGACTTTGCAAAAAAAAAAAAAAAATTGAGCCAACCCTGACCTAACCAGTCAACAATCAGTCACAGGACAGAGTGATGTACCGCAACCACAAAGAAGCTAAACAAAGCACAAGACACATAATAGCATGCCAATCAATGTTCATCAATGTCAATGCCCAACAAATTCCTCCAACAAACTTGTGCAGCACAATTCAAGTGTTTTGCAACCAGAAGACTGCACTGTTGTTCCAAAAGTCACATATTTAGCTCATTATTTTTTTTTTTCTTCTCACTCCTGTCTCACATGCTGACGGAAGACCACTGTAGGGCATGTGACTAGCGCATTGTCAGGGACATTTGTCTGCTGAAAATAAGTTGTGTTTCTATGTCAACAAAGTTCTTTCTTATATAAAAAGTTTAAAGTTTTGAACTGAACGACGCAGTCCTCAGATACTCTCACTACCGTATGGTCACACAAACATGCTGGCAGAGTGGGTGGCATGCCCTTTGAATTTCACTTATTCCATACATTTGTAACTTGTGGGTATAAAATGTGGTGGTTGGATCACTCTTATTAAGAAGAAACAGTCTGATGGAGACAGATAACTTTCTGATGCAGTCCTTTTTACTGTTCCCCCCACTTCATCCACTTCCACACCATAATAACTACAACACTTCCTACTTCCTGACTCTCATGTGACTGACCTAACCAATCAGAGGCTAAAAGGGCCTACTAAGGTAAATGTGAGTAAAACCACACAGGTAGATTCAGGAGATTATTTTAACAGTTTCAAATATGCTGATGTAAATATTCAAACATGTAAATATGTAAATAATTCTCTAAACATACACATGTAAATAGTTAACTTGGTAAACATTGTAAATATAATATATATTTTAAATTAACTCAAATATGAATTAACTTAACTTTTACATGAATTACTTCTACACCTTACACATTTATCAATATCACAATATGCTATTGTATGCATATGGTATATTACTCATGTAGGTCTGTGAGGACCCATACCATCCACCCTCACGCACACATACACACACACATGCACATGCCCAGATAATACTTGCTGTTAAAGTTTGTGTCAAGTACAATAATCTTAGTCTTAATCTTTCATCACAAAATCTTCACCTGCATAAACCCCACAATTATTTCTCTATCATGAAACAAACTGATGGGAGCAGTGTGTAAGTGTAAGCAAGGTAAGGTTAAGCAATTATTGTTTCACAGTAACTCAGCTCGTTTAACATTAACTCATTAGCAATTACCAGAGGGGGTAGCAGCGTCCATATACAGCTGGACTCAAACCTCAAGGTCAAATTCTAATAGAGGACTTTAAATTTAAAGCATCATTGGATCAGTGTAGATGCAAGAATCAGTGTGGGAGTCATCTACTAAGTGAAGCGTTACTCCCTCAGTGGCTGTTTGAGGAAAAGGGGCATCTTCAGTTCAGCCCTGGCCAACAGCAAAAGTTGTTTTATTGTCTGTGTTAGTGGTGCAATCGGCACTTAATATTACCCTCTACGGATCATCTTTTGATCCAAAATTCAATTCACTGTAATCTTATTATGTGGCACAGAACCGTCATTAGAAACAACAACAAAGGAGATCTTAATCCCAGATTAAAAAGAGGGATAGGATAGATGTAGTAAGAAAAACACAAAACAAGGAAATAATCTGCTGCTTTGAGCTGACATTGCAAGGAGGATGGTGTATCAAAAAAGAGCTTGATCCTCACTCGTAATTATGTGATGGCTGATAAGTGCATGATCTTAATTATTTGTGTTTATACAAAGAGACAGCAGTGTGCGTATGTGTGTGTGTATGTGTGTGTACGTGTCCCTGCGTGTGTGTGTGTGTGTGTTTATGTGTGTGTGCATGCATGTGTGTGTGTGTGTGTGTGTGTGTGTGTGTGTGTGAGAGAGAGGGGGGGGGGTTCAGAAATACAAAACAAGTGGGGATCCTCCATCTCCAATTGAGACTGCATCTGGGTTGATCTCTTGGTATAAAACACACAAACACTTACGGTATATGCTTTTGATGTCTAATATTGTTATATCTTAAGAGGAGCTGTGAGAAAACATTCATACACACACAAACACACACATGTGCACACACAGTATGACTGTATGACTCAGTCTGCGTTCATTAACTAGAGAGGAAAGATGCATCATGACCACACTGGGGGAGTATTACATGGGGAATAACAACTACACTGTACACATACTTAATCATTATCAGCCAAGCAGATATGTAACACTGCTCTCCTCCTACATTTCAATATGACAGAGAGAGTTATATGACTCATGATTATATATGTGTTATATATGTACATGTTCAGCAATGATCATGATTCTGCCCACAACTTAAAAAAAAAAAAAAAAAGCATAGTGGTTAGATGATGAAACCTTAGAAAAAAAGCTTACTCTTATAATTTATTCCTTGACCCTATATTCCAACCTCTTTCATTGCACTGGACTGGACTGAAATAAAGCTTACTGGGTTTGCTGCTTTTTCTGCTATTGCTTTTTCTTTCTCTGACCACAGCAAGAAATGTTAAGAGTGCAGGTGAGGTCATGCAGACACAGCAGCTGAGACTCGCCATATCTCACTTTGGCTGTCTGAATATCTCCTCAAAATACGCGACTTCAATCTGAACCCAGAGTGATTTAACTATTTTCACATGAAAGGCGTCTTTGTTTTCGGTACTGAGAAGTGGGTGCCAGGGATGCTTGCTCTCCGCAATTACTTAAGATGTTAATATAAAGGGCTATCTCTCACAGACACACAGTAAATGAATGTTTTATTGATTGAAATAAAGACTGTGTTAAAAAAGAAAAATCTTCAGAAGAAATCCACACTATTGTTTAAACCTTGGACTTTGACAAAACAGGAGGTGGGAGCCTTTAACTGATATGTCGGCAATAAATGATGAATAGGTGTGTGGCTGATTAAAAGGCAAGAAATGATGAAAAAGACAAACATCCTGATATCTAAAAAAAATACCTTACAAAGTACAAGTATATTCTCAGATGAAATAGCTCCTGTACAGGATTTTAATTATTTGTATAACATTTTGAGCACTACTGCTATTATTATTATTATTATTATTATTATTATAACTGTATCACAGTGTATCATTACTGCATATCACAAACCCCATCTATAGTTAGTTTATGAAGGTTAGAGCAGTCTTGACTATCACTGTGTATAACAGACGCAGAGCAGATGCCAGTCAAAGCAACATAATGAGGGCACAGCCGTGTGTGAGAGTGAAATCTGGCCATGAAGGTTAAGCTAATACATCAACATCCACTAGGGGTCTGAATGGTGTCTTAGTGCTGTCTTACCATTCATCTTCCCTCCTTTTATCTCCTCTCTCATCGCTCTCCTCTGCACCTCTCTGTTGGCTGATGTCTGACCTGGCCTTGAGGATTTTGGAAGTGACGGGCCACAAGACTGTTGTGTATCCGAGTGTGCTGTGACGAGGAGATAACAAGAGATAGCAGTCCACACAGACAGACACACGTGCATGCACGCATGAACGGATGTGCACTCGTACACCCCACATGCACACACTCCCACATGTCCAGAGAAGGTGGGAAAGTGCAACGTTGAAGTCGATGGGCAATAATTTTGCCTGTGGCTTTTACGCTCTTCTCCTCCTTAATCAAATTCAGCCTTAGTGACTCCATCTCTCCGTCTCTGTCACTCGCTCTGTCTGTGGCGACGTTGTCTGGTCTCACTGTCTCTTGCACTGAACACAATCATTTAAATATAAAGAGGGACTGTGACACTTAAAGGGGCACTAGGTAACATATAACTTTTTTTTGACCACTGACCAGTTGGAGCCACATCATCAATAAAGCATCTCTCCTCCTTTACATGTCCTGCCCCTTTAACCTGTTACATCCATCAGAACAATGGCACACCAGGTTAGGTGTTAGGAATGATACATTCGATATCTTGCACCAATCCCATCTCCAATTTCAGAAGTACAAGTGGCTTGTGAGGTGAGTTTTCGAGGGAAAAGGTACTGACCCATGACCGTGACTTATCTGCCACAAACCTTATGAACAACATGCTTTGACACCAACTCCGACTTAATGTGACATCATGTTGCTGCCCCTGATGCCTGGCATTGGGTGGCAGGAGAAGAAGAAGAAGAAACTTTCTCATTTACACCTAGTCCCATGTAACTATCCAGATTGATCCTGTGTGATTTGATGTAGTTTCCAGTCTTTCCATGCCTGTCCTCCCTGGATGGGCATTCAGTTATGGAGTTTAAACTGTTTACTTGTGAAAATCTCAAAATCAACAGCTCTTTCCAACAACAATAACATGCATACCTGGTATAATCCACAGCCCTTTGGGAAAAAAGAGTTGTGGGAAGTATTTCCTGCTAAAGAACACAGGTAAACTATATTTATCTGCCCCCAACAAGCACAAAATTTAGGTGGATAGATACAGTTTAGCAGACTGTAAACCTTGCCAAATTACACCTTCAGTGTGTGGCCGGACAGATTTTTTCTTGCATGTTTGGTGAAATATATATCTCAGTGCAAACTGCTAAATAATACACTGCTATTTGCTTTTTTTACAAGTGATCAGCAAGTCACTGGTATTGACTTACAACCCTACCAAAACCCTACATTTTTGGTAATTATGTACTATAGGACAGCAAAATCTCAATATAGCCCCTTCAAACATGAATATATGAACAACCACACATGCAGGCACACTTATGTTTCTTGCACTTGCTCTCACACTAATTTCCATTGCCCTCTCCAGATTGCCCTCACACATTTCTCCCATCTTATGTTTCTCCTTCAGGTCCCTCCTCACCTACCCGCCAGAATGGCAGCACCTGTATCCTAGCAACTAAACCAGGACAGTATGATATGATGGTGGCCTTGGAGTGTGTGCACCTGGGTGTGTCTGGAGACATGCAGAGGAGAAGTGTTAAACTATTGGGAACAGACTTAAGCTGCAGACAAACTGCAGTTGAATCAGTACTGTCATTATTTTTCAACTTACCTAACTAGCACTGAGGGTTGCATTTACTGCAAGTTGTGCTAATTACCACTGTGTGCAAAAAAAAAAAAAAAAAAAAAAAAAACACTAATAGGCACACTAATTACCACAGTGTACAGCTACGTCTAGTTTAGTGCCTGATTTATTACGAACACTTGCAAAAATCAAGTCAGTTGCAATTTTCCAGTTTAAAAATCCTGAGGCAGAACCACAGTCCCACATGCTGCACTCTTTGACTCACCGGTAGATTTGTAATGACGTCAAGATTCTTTATCTCTGCTCTGACCTTTGGAGAGCATCAGCTTCCTGGTTTGTGTGTGTGCATGTAGTTGCAAAACATAAATTACATTCCCATACAACTAAACTGCATTCTCAATTACATTTAGAGGGAAACAGTTAGTTGCTTTGGTAGGTTGACTTGATTGTGTTCTCAGTACAAATGAACCACCCTTTCTTGGCGATCTCTCCCTGCTTGTTTTGCCCAGCATCAGATTGTGATTGTGTGTTCACACACGCCCAAACAAATGACCCTTGAAAGACCTTTGAACTGTCCCAAGCGCGCCAGGTGCCAAATATTCAATATACCGTAAGCAACTATACATGATAGTTTAGTAAATCGATGGCTGTGATCCAATAATCTCCTCCTCGTGTCTTCATGTCCACACATAAAACACTTGTAAGCACTGGTTAGTAGCTCAGATTTGACATACAAGCAAGTTCCACTGCAAGTGCCGTGAGGGTGAATGTACACTGAGGGCAAATTACTAAGTGTAGGATTATGAAAATGTATCGCACCGGTCAGAATTCAGAGCTTTGTACAAAGAGCATTTCTAAAATGCTAATGAATACAGAGTGAGAGACAGGAATTATAAATATTTCATCATCAATATTCTTTTTATGGACATAACTTTGCATTCAGCTGATCCCGGAGGTGAGCAAATCGAATTCTGAATGATTACTTCCATAAAAGGACTATTGTTATACCTGACTGATTGCATAATGGCAGTCAAGTGAACATGTACAAGTGCACAAAATACCTTATGATTTATTTAGAATTCATTTCTATGCAAATTATAGCAGGTAAATGCTAAATCATTTAAGTAAAAAGGGAATAAATGTATGGGTAATATGTTCACTTCAGATGCCCTTTCAAATGATAATTTCCAGAGTTACTTTAAGTTATTCAGAATACAGGAACATGCTATGGTGAGTGTTACATTACCACTTTCATTAGGTATAGCATCTACTGCAGATTAGCATTACAGGGTGGCAATGTGTCTGTTTTTGTGTAATATCATAATTAATTAATATGCAACGTCTGGACAGAAACGCATTTCATCCCATGACCCCTTTCAACCTGAAGGTTATCTCAGCAGCCATAACATTTGGAAACTAATGAAGTCAGTGCTTCAGCAACACATGCCCTTGGAGATCAAAGTGGGATAGGATGGGTGAAAGAGTTTAGAGCAGGGGTGTCAGATTATTTTTTTGCAAACGGCAATATGACTCAAGTCAACACATAGACATTTCAGGATGCTTTCTGATTTATTATTTTAAATCATTCAGTTTAAATGAGACATGACCACAGGCTGTTTCTCTGGTTAGTGGAAACAAGGGGACCTCCAGTTTTACATTTGCTAACCTTGACCGTTATCACTCAAATGTACAAATCATTAACATTCAGCACTGCTAATGTAAGTCTACAGAGTTTTGATTCATGGAAATAAACAACCAAGTTTGTCAAAGGTATTTATGCAGTTAACAATGACTTCTGAAAGCATATGGCAGCTCTTTAAGTCTGTAGAACGGAGCAGCCGGTGTAACATTCTCATCTCTTGACTGCGTCAGAAAGAAGAAAGAAAGAAAGCAGGTACTGAATATTCATAACCATATTCATGACAGCATACGGCATCCGTGGGGATGTTAGAGGGGCAGGTCAGGGCTTTGAACGTGTGGAGCTTCATCATTTACCTGAGTGAGGATTCAGTAGGATAGCAGCCCTGAAGCCCCCAAGAGATTTTTTGAAAAAAGCCCGAACTCTCTGAGCTTCGATGTCCTGTCATAGGTCAATGCTCCATTGACCCCAGCAGGTGGGAGGGCTGCTGAAAGCCAAAAGGCAATCAAATCAATTCCACTTGGCCTAGAATGGAGTCAAAGGTTTGTTTATGCGCATGTGTGTGTGTGTGTGTGTGTGTGTGTGTGTGTGTGTGGCCAGGAGTTGAGATTGAGGCCTACCTTTGACATACACATTGAGGGCAGTGACTGATCACAACCCACTCACAAATAGCCTGTTAGTTGTTTCTCATTTGCTTGTTAGCTTTTGTTCCAGTCAGCGGTTAGTGTGCATTAAACTAAAGTCTATGATGTATTGGCTTTGTCCAAATCTACTTCACCCTCTGTTCTTTTAACTTTGCATGAGTCAAAACATCAGACTCTAATTGGTGTGTTAAGACAGTCTAAAGCCTGAAATGAGGCTAGGCAATCAGTAGAGTCCCAAAGGTACATAAGGATTAGGAGAGAAAACGACAAAGAGAGAGAGACATACAGAGAGATAATGAAGGGAGACAAAGGAGGAAGAAAGAACAAAAGAAACAAAGCAAAGAACAAATGATTGAATGAAGCAATCTAACAAACAAACAAGCAGAATGGGACAAAGAAAAAAAGCCAGCCTGCTAGCTTTGTACAGAGATTTGGGAGTGCATGTGTTAAAATTTTATAGTTCTGGAGGAAAATGGCTGAGAAAGCTGGAGACAAATTGCAGCACAGGGGGAGCGTCTGAGCCGGGATCAGATGCCCAGAGAAACATGGGGGAAGCCAGAGCAGCGGTCGGAACAGGCCTGGCAGGCTCTGGCAAACCAACTGCGTCTGAAATGCCAGATCCACATGCTGTGCCTTATTTGTTTGTCTGCTTTTCCTTCTTATTTTTCATCTTTTGCTCATCCTCACCGCACCTGTCTCCCCCACCACTTCTCCATCCCTTCTGCCACCCCCTTCTCCCCTGTCCTCTCCATGTTCACTTTCTTCATGTGTCTGTTTTCATGCACGAAAGTGACACACGAGAACAGATTGTGCTGCATAATGAAGAAGGCCAGATGCATTGGCCATACTTAAAATATTCTGTAAGGGGCTTTACTGTAGGGCTGTGCCAGCACATTGTAGCACGCGCACACACACACTATGAATTTTATATATAAGTGCACTGTGTGACCCTTTTCGATCATCCGACTTCAGAGTGCATGCTCTACTGAAGTAACACGAGACCCCGCTGCCTGACAATGTCATGCCTTTTTAATGTGTCTGTCAGCAAGCTACTGAAGCTTCATTAGAAATTAGTAAAGGCTCGTCACACATCACATTGCTCTCTCTGACTTACTGTCTGTCTGCCTTTCTACTGGATTTCTGCTTGCTCTAGTGTGTGATCAACTCGTGATACAGCTGAATGCAGCCTTGTCAGCCAACTACATTCAATCTAAAAGACACACAATTAACAGAAAATCTCTACTGAACTGTCAATTGTTAGATGGTTTTCAGACAGATTTCTTCCCACCCTGCCTGATTACAGGTTTGTATGTCCTAGTTGAACTTCTTAAAGGGGAATGCTACCCATTTTAAGAATTCATATGTTATTCCAGTGTCCCAGGACAGTTCATTTAATACTTATGAGTATGTAAGACTCTCCCCTAGAGCTAGAAAGTAGCCAGCCCTTGAATCTGTGATGTTTCCTGGATGTACAGTCTGGCCTCACAAACAATGAATTGGGCTTTTATTTTTTGTGTTTGTGTGTGTGTTTGTAAATTCTTGCAAATTACGTTTAAATTCTGGTTTTTATGTGTAGCAGTGCTAAATTATGAGCTTTATTTTGATGAGACTGGTCAACTTTTTAACAAAGCCATGATCATGGTCTGAGATGGTACGAGATTTTACATTCTAGCGACTTCTTGTTAGAGCTCCATTTTCTTGCTTGATCAAAGAGTGGGGCACATTGATAAACAGTTAATGAATTGTCTTGGGGCACTTAAATAGCATGTTAAAATAGGTGATGATAGGAATCCCCAGTGGCTCACCTGGTGGAGCACATACCAGGTATCAAGGCTACATCCTTACCACAGCGGCATGCGTTTGAATCCAGCCCGGGCCCTTTACTGCATGTCTCTTTCGACTGTCACTGTCATATAAAGCAGAAATGCCAAACCAAATTCATAAATAAATAAAGATTTCCCTTTAAAATCCCAGTCAGCTCCCACTGAGTTGAACAGCTCCACTTGATCCAGGGTGGTACAGTAGATCTTACCTCAGCTCTTCAGCAGCTTCTAAGGTGCCAGTTTGAGGGCAACGTGGCAGCTGGCATGTCTGCCACTGCTTGGCATATTGTCTCGTGCTCACCCTTCCTGCAACAGCTGGAGGGGAGCAGACTGACAGTCAGAGACAGCAAAGATCAAAGAGAAGTAAAGAGACAGGGACAGCACCCATCTGCCAACTTTGGCGGTCAAATTCTTTTAAGTGCTGTACAATAACAGTTATAGCTGGCACTTCACTGTAGCTTGGTGTGCCATCAACAAGTGTTTTTATGCTAATTATTGGCTGAAGACTGCCCAGCTCTGACAAGCTGTGTTTCTAGGGTACAAAGACCTATTTTCTGAATTTAATACTAAATCCAGTATTTTGAGACACATTATTAGCTCTAACAACCTTTACTTATCTGGAAAAGCCATTTATGGATATTTATGGGCTTAACATAACTTCAGTGTCTTTTTCCAGTTTTTATCTACCCTTTGTCTGCGTAGTTCTTTCACTATGTGTACTTCAGAGGGGGCTTAATCATGTTTGGTTCAATGTAACTGTGTGTTTATATGGTGCTGCACATAATGCGGTTTCATGCCTGAAAATTATTGTACCTTGCTGTCATTTTTAATTTTTATACCCTATTTCCTTTGATGTCGAGGCATTAATTTCAGATGGCTGCGCTGAATGCAATTTTCATGAGTGATCAGTCGAGTTAGTTGTGTGTGGGTGGACTGGGTGGGTTCTCGCTCTCGCTCTCTCTCCCTCTGTCTGTGTTGGTGGGCGGGCAGAGCAGAAGTTCTCAACTGGGGTTCTGAGAGAGCAATGTGCCGTGGGGTGAGCTGAGATCTGCACACAGATTTTTCTCACATTAGGAAAATCAATGTCAAACCAAGATTATACATCAATGTCACTGAAATCTAATAGAATAATATATGAATATATAATTTACATTAGCTTCTTCAAGATTAATTCAATTTGCTTTTTGGCCAACAGCTCTTTATGTCTTCATTTTTGCTTCTTGATTGGTCATATCAGTTTTATGGCTTTTCAGAGCAATTAATATAAAGTTTTTCCTTGAGTTTTATACATTTTGCAAGTTGAAAAGTTTAGCTGAACCCAAGCCAAGGTAAGCTGCAACAGATTTTTTTTTTGATCGTATTAAATTAATCCAATCAATTTGAGATAAAGTGAGGTTGTCCCATATTCCATTAAAAGAAAAGAAAAACAAGCTTTAAGATTGCATGACAGCTGTTTCATTGAATCTTTTAAAGCTTTTTCATTTGAACTTTTTGCCTAAAGGGATGTTACTGAATAAAACAAACAAAAAGAAAGCTGCATATGCACCTTGCATTTTTTAACTTTAGAACTTTACCAGCTTTTATTATTATATCTCTCTTGTTCTACATATCACCCAGTGTTTTTATGTGTGCCATGTAAGCCATGCGTGTCATTTGTGTGCAGTTTCAGTGTTTGCGTATGCATGTGTGAGTGTGTCCACTTATATATATCAAGTTGTAGTTTTCATTTGTGTGCCATGAACACTGATGCAGTGTCCATCCAACACACCAGCGCATGCAGAATGAGTCACCGCTGCGGCCGTCTTGTGCATTCTTTTAGCTAAGTGCATCGGTCTACCTGCCCTGCCGGCTCCATATACATGGCGTGGATCTATGGCAGCCCTGAAGCTGTGCATGGCCGCCATCACCTAGCCCTTGACATCTTCATGTATTTATGACTCTATTAAAAAGCTGCACAAGGACAGGAGCTAATGCTATAGCAGTCCACTCCTTCTTTGCCTTCTCCATCTCCCTCCCTTACTTTTTCTCACTCCTCCATTTCTCTCAGTCTGCAGCTCAGATTTATCACACCAACCTCTGGCAGGCAGGCGGGAATATACGGTGTGAAAAAAAGAAAGATAGGATATTGGTGGAAATATGGAACATGGAAATTATTTTGCAGATGAACTTTGTCCATTTACCAGAAACTAGGGAACATTCAAGTTGATGTGCAGCATGCCTAAAGACTTACCTTTTTTTTTTTTTTTTTTTTTTTTTAGTGGACATCATTTATCACTGGCATCTCATGCATAATGCCTGATTCATTGCAGGCTGAAGCATAGCCTGAGATGTCTCCTCTTAACTATAGGTTTTAATGAACTGTCCATTGATGTCTGCAGGATGACTTGAGGGGATATTTGGGATAATATACTGTATATGTGCTGTGAACATGTCAAGTGTAAATGTATCAAAAATGTAAATGTATCAAGTGTATCCGATTTGTTCATAGCAGCTGTTGAAAGCCATCAAATGTACATTGTATAAGGCACCATGACTATTAATGTATTTCTCTGTACAGGCTTCAATATTAGATACTGGCTGAATTATAAAACCCATACAGTATACTGCATATATTTACAATATATTTACTACCATTAATCACCATCTCCCCAAGCAGTTGATGCCTCACATAACAGTGGCATGCTGCCTGCATGTACATGTACCAGATGGTGCATGAAGCTCCTATAGTGACAACACCAAAGAAAAAAGGCCCTTAGAAAAAGTTGTTTCCTAAAGTCAGAAAGTCAATGAAGACACTCTAAGAAGTTACCAAAGAGTGTGCCATGCTGTGCTTGTAGAGTGTGTTTTGTATTGCTACCTTTGCAAGGACACAAGTTTTCAATTACGAAACAGCCTCACAAGGATAATGAAACGAACATTCGTATGTGCTTTTGCACCTTCTCTGTATGCTGACACCTGCTTTTGCAGTCATGTCATCTGAGCCAGAAATCTAATTACAAAGACACTGCTGGAGGAGCTCCAGTGGGCAGAGAGCTGAGACAGGAGGGCATCTGCATTCACCTCCTCTCACAGTCCACAGTCTCTCAGTCTGATACAAAGAGGGAGTGTTACTGTATAATTCACGAAACACACAGAAAATAGCCATCAGTATCAGAATATATACTTTTTTCATTGGCAAAGACAGACTAATATGTATGTAGATACACAGACAATATCCAAAGGAACCAATACCTCAAACACCAACCTTGCCTCTGACTGATCATTCGACGTATGTATTGTGTAACACTGGCATAATGTCTCTTGTTTTGATGTAATGCACTTGTAGCGCTCATGATTCGTTGGCTTCAATTTTAAATGATGCCTTAGCCACACCTGTTTCACGCTACATTTATTTTAATAGGTCTGCATGTTAGAGGATGACACAGTTTTGATTTATAAATGTGACATTTCCACATCTAATCACCGGCCTTGAAAAACATCCTGAAAAAAAAGAAATAGCCTAATTCCTTGTTCACTGACAGAATATCCAAACACACTGAAGACTAGTTCACCAGGCACTCCAAAACCCTCCAGATTGCCTCAGCAAGTGCGAGCAATGTGAAAGCAATCCATGGAGGTTATGGCAGTCTTTCCAGCAGTGAGCTCATTAGGTTTGTCTAGACAAAATGTGAAGTACATTTCAAAGCAAATTAGTGCCTGAATTGATGTAACATCACAGCAACTTATAGAACCTCAACATTTTAAGATATAATGATTTCCTGAGCTGAGGCACATCAGTGTAACACATTGCAAACAGTGGTCTATTAATATGATAGAACAGAATTAACACTATGACTTCATTGTACTTTTTTGTGTGAATTGTATTTATTTGTGGAGAGAGGTGATACAGAAGACAGAGTGAGAATGGACATGACAGGGTAAAAAAGCAATAAACAAATAAAGAAAACACTATTTTTAGATGTTTGCATTCAGGATGAGTAAGAACATGGGTTATGGTGACATTTGGGAAAAGACATAGTGGTTATAAAAAGAGCAAAATGAGGCTAGGATAGGTGAGATTTGGGGATTAGATTTGGGGAATTTTGGGGTGGACAGAAGAAGATTCTGGATTCGTGTCTACTGGCCTCTCCAGCTCAGGGCCCGGCAGCTGCAGGGACAGGGGCCCCAACTAGCACCAGTGAAAGGTGTTTTTTACATTGTGAAAGCAACACTGACAAACCTAATAGTGTTTGCATAAGTGTGTGTGTGTGTGTGTGTGTGTGTGTGTGTGTGTGTGTGTGTGTGTGTGTGTGTGTGTGTGTGTGTGTGTGTGTGTGTGGTTATATGCGTTTGTACACATTTGCATGTGCGAGTGGGTTAAGGTTAAGGCAACATGAGATAATGGGAGGAGATCACTAGTGAATAAAGGGGCGACTAATAATTAATAATGATAATTAATAGAGAGAAAACATAAAACAAAATAATTAAGAAATTAAGTACATACAGACATGCATACATGAATAAGAGAGGGAACAAAAACAAACATTCAGTCATACAAGTATTGAACTCTGAATTCCCATAGGGTATAACATAGAGTGGTACATTAGATAATTACAATTAGGTAAGTATAGATTATTCTAAGGTGTAAGGCAAAGTTACAAAAACAAGTCATAGTATTATGTGTTATGTTGTTTGGAAAAGTTGTGTCTCATTGTTAGCAGAGGCATGATTCATCATGATTCATCGCGTATTCTATAATGTGATGTTTCCATTGTGAAATAGCATATTTCCCCCCATTTTTCCAGTTAAGGAGGATGGTTTTCTTAGTGACAGTTAAGGCGATGAGTGTGACTCTGACAGTGGGAGGGAGATTGGTTGATGACAGGTCTCCTAATAGACAAAGGGAGGGGGTAGTTGGATTCAGCGGCGCAAAATGAATGATATTTTTTTTTCATGATTTCTATCCAAAAGTGATGAGGGGGGGCAGTGTCAGGTTGCATGCAGGTAGTCATCAACAGTTTCAAGGCAAAGCGTTCAAAGATTTGATTTGCGAAAGCCAATTTGGTGCTTTTTTTTTTTTTTTTTTTTGAGTGTGAGATGGGTTCTGTGAATTAGTTTGTATTGAATCCGTTGGAGTTGCATCAGTATTGTCTTTAGAAATGACTTGGATATATGATGAAACAGCAGTATAGACTGCAGGTGAAGTGATGCTGATAGGGTTGAGAGTGGAACTATGAGTCACATATACATACTATGATTGTGCTAACTTGTGGGGAGCAAAATAATAGAGAAAATTAAATGACTGCTTTTCTCAAGGGCCCTCTTAAACTGATGACTAACCCTAAACTCACATTTCAAACCACTGCGCTAGGATACATCAGATTGGCCTGGCTGGACTCAAATCCTCCATGTTTCTTTGTACACAGTTTTTTTTTTTTGTTTGTTTGTTTGTTTGTTTTTTTGTTTTGCCTTAAAATATTTTCCAGTCATTCCAAACAGTGATAAAATATTTGAAATGCAAAACAACTGTGAGCGTCATGCTGGCTGGCCCTCATCCTTTCTGTGTTGAGTTAGCATGTTCTCCCCGTGTTCATGCGGGCTCCCTGCAGGTGCTCCGGGTTCTTCCCACAGACCAAAGACACACAGGTGTGATGATTGCTCACATAAGTATGAATATGAACATTATTGTGTTTTTGTCTGTCTGTGTGTTAGCCCTGGGATAAACTGGCAACCTGTCCAGAGTGCCCTTCTGACTTCTGTTCAGTGCATGCTGGGATACATCCCAGACTAGTCTGAATCTCTTGGAAGAAAAAAAAACAAAAAACAAAAAACAAAAAAACGGTAATAAAGTAGTTGTAATTTTAGTGGTATTATGACAGTAGTAACTCTTGGCTCTTGACAAATAAATCATTAAAAAATATACAAATTAACTATTGTCTAGCCTGTGAACATACTTCATTTCTGACATTATTATTACAAAATATAAAGGTTTTTTTTTCTACAAAATGAATATGAATGAATTATTTAGTATGCAATGATGTTTTAACATTATGTATATTCAGATTTTCAAATTTAGTCAAATTTATGTCAGTCCAAATCAAATGTTTTTTTTTTTTATCATATTTATACTGAAATAATACAATGTTTATATATTGTATAATGTGTAATTTGAGCATTTCCGGCCTCAGCATTTCAGAAACATCTGTTGCCCTTTGATTTTTGCACACTACAGCATCTCAGGTTAAGCCAGAATGATGCAAGACTCTAAAAACCTCCAGTCACAGGCAAAATGCCTTATGGATGAGAGAAGGCTGAGGAGAATGGCATGATTTGATGAAACTAGCAGTCTGGCCACAAGTGAGCATGTACACATTCACTACAGGAGGATCTCTTACAGCACACAACTTGTTGGGCATTGAAGTTGGTGCCCATCAGGAGCAGAAGACCGAACTTGGTCAGTCAGTCGAACCCAGTCAGTCGTGAAGCTACAGTGGCCAAATGATCATCAAAACACCATTTTATCCCATTTCTTTCTGACATTAAGAAAGTACAGGGTGGGTCAAGTCGACCACCAGCTGCCCGGTGCTGATGGTGATAGATGTGCAGTGAGGTGAGGAACTGGTACACCTTGAGTACTGCAGGGGTTCTCAACCTTTTCCACCCAAAAGGCCCACCATTATTCATCATTATAACATGTCAGGGCTGATAAGAAAAAGAAAAAAAAATCTCATGAGCCCTTTTGGCAAATCTATTATTTTGTTTACTAAACAAATGCTTACACTATTGACAGTTTTCCTTACAAATTGAAGCCCTAGTACATCATAAAATCATAACTGTCCATAAAATCTTCAATAAACCCATATAAGATCCATAAAAAGAATCAGTCAGAATAATGACAATTGCTATACACTATCACAATCACTAAATCTTTAACTGTGCAACATGAAAAGTCTTTGAAATAAAAATACAAAAAAACAGGCCAATATCCTCAAAAATAAGTCCAGATCCTTAATATAGGTCTAGATCCACAGAAACAGGTCATCCCAATAATATCCCCAATTACTGCCTATAATTTTTGGAATTCTTCTGGATACGCTATCTTGCCCCCTTGAATAGCATCCTGTCGCCGGGAGCCCTGCCAGTGAGCTGTTGCAGTGAATATGCCACGGAAACATCTGTAGGAACTGCATGATGCTCTCGAGTCTGCATGGACCTAGATCCCTGTAGGACATTTCAAACTTCTCATTGAAATTATGCCTGAAAGAACTTTTACTTTTCTGAGGGCAAAAGGGAGTGTACCAAAAAAAAAAAAAAAAAAAAAAAAAAAAAAAAGTGGCCACTGAGTGTATGTCAAACGTAATCAGATGTCTGTCACATGTGGGTTGCATGTTCACACACACTGGATGAAAATCCCCACAAGCACACATTAATGAAGCACACACACGTTCAGAGTACACGTGCACGCTAGACACATGGCGAACACACACTCACACCCAAAGCGAACCCAGGAGAACACACGCAGCAGCTTTTTAAAAGCAGCAATAATGACTACATTACCCACCATAGCCGTGGGAACTCGGACCGAGGGGCCCACGGGACTCACCAGAGATCTGCTTCAAAGCTCTGCCAAAATAACATACTAGGTAATACCAATGAGAGGCTACGGCAGCGCTGATGAAAAATATCCAATTAAAATAATCGTCAGTGAAGTATAAGAGGAGTGGTTCAGCTTTCTCATGGAATATATTTGTGATTTTTTTTTTTTTTTTTTTTTTTTTTTTTTTTTTGTAGATTTTATGTGTGCATGTCAAGTCAAGTCAAGTCACTTTATTTATATGGCACGTTTATTTATGTAGCACGTGTGTGTGTGTGTGTGTGTGTGTGTGTGTGTGTGTGTGTGTGTGTTTAAAAATACTTGGCTTCTGTGAGTGTGTGTGTGTGCTCATGCCTAAATGTGTGTAGAGCAATTACTGCATTTATGTCACATGTTTCAATTCCCCCAAGGTAATGGTGGTACACCGTGTCCCCGTGTCGTTTAGACCCACAGAGAGTAGCCGTGTAATTATGGGACACAAATCAAACACTCTGCAACAAAAAAGAACATTTCAGTGCTGGCAGACGTTTTCGAATGTATTTGAAAATTAACTTCAAGCAAATCCAGACCAAAGAGAACACCTTGAAATGGAGAGTGAAGGTGATAACGGACTTTTTTTTTTTTTTTTTTTTTTTTTTTTTGAGACACTCCTTCTGTTACTGTGTTTAGAATGGGTGAGATGTCTTGAAAGATGCAGCAAATTCAGTCAGAAAAACAGCAGTCATTGTTAAAATGACAACAAGGGAAATTATCATCTCTGCATCTCTGTAATGAGCTGCAAAATGAAGACAAATATCTGGTTTTATTGTAATTTGGTGTTTTTTTTTTTTTTTTTTTTTTAGAGCAGTGCTACAAACTTTTGGAAAATATTACACCAAGCAAAGCTGGGTGATACGGACAAAGATCAAGATATCAGGAGTGAAACAGTTTGAATGCATGGTTACTGGTGTTCAGAAGATAATTACACACACAAGATTTTTGATTAACATTCATTAGAAATGTGGAGTCAAATTACAGAATAGCGAGAAATAAATCTAATAAATTGCATCCCTTTGCTGTAATGCAGCCTTTAAACCAGGGAAAACACTAGACTTATGCCATATTGATCTTTTACTAAATCTAGGCTAATATCACGATCGTGATATAATATCAATATATTGTCCTGCTGAAACATATAAAATGGCAAAATAATAATTATAAGGACTCTCAAGGGCAGCCTCTAATGGTCACTGAGGTGCTTGTTAAAGGTGAGTGCCAATTAGGCTAATCAAATCACACACTAGCATTTATATAACAAAAAAAAAAAAAAAAAAAAAAAAAAAACATAACTCTTGATTAATATACATTGATATGTAACTAGACGCCTTACTAAACAACAACAAAAACACAGCTAATCAACTGAACTGGCAGCTAATTACTGGACATGCGTGAGCTGAGTTGCTATGGATACAAATGCTGTCAGGAGTAATTTGCTGTTTGAAATCATGGCAAATTGCCCAAACTTTGTCAAACAAGGACTGAATCTGACAGAGCATCGTCAGACGGTTCCAAACAAGCACAGATAACCACGGCACAACAAACAAACGTGTTTGTGTTTGTCGTGATTTGTGTGACTGGTGTGCAATGGCCTTAATCAATCAGTGAGGAAACCTTTGGCTGTATGACACACATGCATGTGCATGGGTACACACACACACACACACACACACACCGTGCTCCAGTTGTCCATCAAAGAGAAAGCAGTACATGCTGCTCCCCCCTCGCTCTCCTTACAGACAAATTAAGACATTGATTGCCCTCCTTGTACTTAAACTTGCATTGATTTGGCTCAGCTGCTTGAAATTACCTCCAACCTGCATACCTCACGGACACACACACACACACACACACACACACACACACACACACACACACACACACACACACACACATACAAATGACCAAAATGCTGAGTTTACCACAGGGATCACGTACAACACTTGGGCAAAACAGCTGTCAAACCCAGCCCTGTATCAACGCATACATGCCTACAAACACACACACACACACACACACACACACACACACACACACACACACACACACAGTGCAATCACTGCTCTGAGGCATACAATCCCTCACAACACCGTCTGTTAATTCATGGCAGTACATCAATCTTCCTTGCCTCTCAGGTGTTTTACTCACGGATACACACATGCACACTCACACAGCATACACTCAGCTAATTAAACACACACTCTCTCTCATAGACACACACCGTATCCCTAATTGTCTGGCTCCTTTGGGGCAGAGCTTTGGGTGGGGCTCAGGTGATGAGGGAGAAAAGAGGTTGATGAGTCTAAACCACCTCGAGAAATTACCCCTTTTTTCTCCACTTTATGTTCCGTTTTTGTCACTTCTTTTCTGCACTTATTCTCCGCACTGCTCCAGATGTGATAAATGAGTCATTTGGACTGTGTGCTCTACAGTCTTAAATCACACACATGCTTTTTCTTTTCTTTTCCAACAGCAGCATTCAAATGCTCTCTTACAGTTAGAGAGAATATGACCTCTGAGGGCAGAAAGAAACACCTTTCTCTTGATGTCAGACACCATGTGTGCTAGACTTCTTCACATTAACCAGCAGCATCCCCCAGGCTACAGGGCCAGTGTCCTTCGCAAAAGTGTGGATTGGACACCAGGATGTGAAAATGTGAAGTGGAGGGTGTGGCGTAACATAATTAGGTCTTAGTCCAAGCGCTTCTGGCTGTGCTGTGGCCGACTTCTGCCAAGGAGACAGTGAGGAGGAGGAGGAGGAGAGGGGAGGAGAGGGGAGGGAGGGTACAGGTTAAGCCAGTTAAGACACAAAGGAGAAGATGAGTGTTGCGGAGAGAAGAGAGAATAGGCAAATACTTATAATTTTTGATCCAATTTTGTCCAATGAGACTGATTTTCTGAATTTAGAGATCTTTCTGGAAATCCTTGCTTTATCAGACTGCCTGCTTATCACCTTTGTCGTGGATTTTTTTAATCTCTTTGCTTTCAGATTCAAAATTAACTTCTAGACACCGCATTAATTCTGACTCTGTTGTTGCTCTTTCTAGTAATCTCTTCAGCTCATTCAAATCTGGCTATAAAGAGTCTTTAATTCTTTTTGATAAGGTATACACATCATGGTGTGGCCACGAGAAAAGAGATAAAACTAGATAAAATTGAAAAAGAATTTGATAAAGTCAAATAAATAAAGAAAATATTCAAATAAAATAATAGAATATTTATTTGTTTGTTTGCTTGTTTTCTAGAAAGAAATCTTGGCCATATAGTAACCCCGTGGAAAGCTGCACCCTATCTACTGTATCTTTTTGTTCTGAAATAAACATCACATTGAGCGCACTGGAGATGTGGAGATGTGTTCAAAGCCAAGAGGAGGGGCGAAGAAGTGTATAATGGGGTCATTAGGGAAGGAAAATAAAATGCAGAAGAGAGGAAAAGACAAATAAAAAACTGTGTGGAAATATAGGGCATTCAAAGTTGGGCAAGTGTGGGAGATGATTCTAACTTTGCGTCCAGAGCAAGACACACACACACACACACACACACACACACACACACACACACACACGTACCTGCTCAATCTGATTGATAGATAGATAGATAGATAGATAGATAGATAGATAGATAGATAGATAGATAGATAGATAGATAGATAGATAGATAGAGCTGGTGCTGCAGAACTAAGTGGGAGTCATAAAGTGGACTATAAGTGGGACATAAAGCAGCTATGTAATTGGTGGCTGACAGGGGCTGTCAGACTAAAGTTATGCTACACTGAACTCTCACTCACTAACAAATAAGGAAACAGTGGGACCATGGTCAACATGGTCATAGAGACTGAACAGACTGCAGGGAAGTGGTTTCTTTGCAATATGAATGAGGCAATGAAGAAAGAATTAGGCACGAAGGACAAGATGAAGATTGGGATAATTGGGTGAAGAGATTATCAGAGGGAAAAGATCAAGGACAGACAGAGGAATTCAAAATATTCAATAGTTGTGGATTTTGGAGGGGAAAAAGCCCTCCCCTTGAAGAGAGAAGACTGTTAAAAATAATAATAATAAAAAAAAAAAAAAATCCACACGTCATATTTTAACACATCTTGTTGGAAGGATTTGGAAGGGAAAAAAAACTCTCCCCTTGAAGGGAGAAGACTGTTCTTCCACACATCTTGCTGGGCGATGTCAGATGGTATAATAAAAAACAGAAGCAGAGATGGCAAAAAAAAAAAAAAAAAAATAGAGTGTCAAGTGTTGTAATCTCCATCCTGTGATGAAGTGCGGAGA
Organism: Myripristis murdjan; assembly: GCF_902150065.1. Taxonomy (NCBI): domain Eukaryota; kingdom Metazoa; phylum Chordata; class Actinopteri; order Holocentriformes; family Holocentridae; genus Myripristis; species Myripristis murdjan. The sequence goes on along the minus strand of NC_043987.1, from coordinate 15,954,021 downwards.
GTCATTATGCCAAAAGCAGCGGAAGAGGGAGGAGAGGTGAGAGGAGAAGAACACCCGCAGTCAGCCCCTCTCCTGCTCCCTGGGGGCCGGGTGCCATTGATCTTGCTGCCAGCAACACTGCTGGCGGAGGAGGACAGGGCAGCGGGCAGGCCTGGCACACAGACTAATCGAAGGGCCAAATGAAAATTGAGAGGCAATTTAGAGAGCCAGTAGGATTGTTCATGAAAAAGGAGCTTGGAGTGCCCTATGTGGTGGATGGCAGAGAGAGATAGAGAAAGAGGGGGAAAGAAGACAATAGATAGGAGGAAGAGAGGTAGATCAATACCCCACACTGGACTCAGATCAACTCTCCCCTCTCTTCCCCTGCTCAATCTGCTCCTCTATCTTTTCTGTTTTCCTTGTATCTTTGTGTCTGTGTTCTTTTGTCTTTGGGATGATAAATGCAGCATGTGTATGCTGGCTGCCCAGAGGTATAAACTCTCCATTAGTGCTGTGAGGCTGGATGAGGCCTCGCAGTGGACTGGGGACGGTGATACCAGCTGGCAGAGTGGCATCGCGGCCCACTCATCACAGGGACATCATCAGTCGGAAGAGGCAGGCTGACTGTTTGGTTGCTTTCCCTCCAATAGCTTGTGGGAGTAGTCGTTAGCTCACACAAATGTTGCATGCATGTGTGTGTGTGTTTGCATGTGTGTGTGTGTGTCATATTCAGCCTGTCCAGGTTATTCGTGCCCAGTCACTGTGGACATGATCTCCATGATGGCTGAGATTAATGTTGTGGCATTTTTTGTAGCATTACACAACACTCAGACATGAGTAACAGGAAAATACCCAACCCTATTACTTGAGAAAAAGTATGGATACTCCTGGTGAAATATAACTACACTACACGTGAAAGTTGCCAAGTCAAATTATTACTTGAGTGAAAGTACTGGACTACTTGCTGTTAAAAATACTTAAGTCCAGTTTCTTTTTAAAATCAACACATTGGTGTATTGTTTTCACGTTGCATTTACAGAGCGTCGTAACTCTCTGAAGCCACCTAATGAATGTGGTGACTTCCTTGTAGAACCACAACATCACACAAATTTCTTACCACAGCGGGGGTTAGTTGTTTGTGCTTTGCAAACAAAATGGAACGGCTTCATTTTACTTTGAAAATGGATGTCTTATTTGCACTTGTTGAGCTGGATGACGTATTTCCGCTTTTACATCAAACCCAGTTGAGAGTGGGCACTGCGATTGTTTTTTTTCTCTTGTGAGGAACACAGCAGGCGGCCACATTTTGGGAAAGAAAAAAAATTCAACAGCTGACTACACAGATGTGCTTAAAAGTAATGAGTAATGACAACCTTCATACTCAAAAGTACAATATTTGTCTTTGAAATACAGTGGAGTGGTAGTTATAAGTTTCCCAAAAAACAAATGTCAACATGTTGGCTCTGTGGTTACCACTGTCACCTCACAGCAAGAAGTTCCTGGGTTCATATTCTGGGTGGAGTTTGCGTGTTCTCCCTGTGTTGGTGTGGGTTTCCTACATCATCACAACATGTATGTGAGGTTAATTCTCCTATCAGTGCCCTGCATGTTGGCTGCCCACTGCTCCTTATAAGTTGTGATGGGTAAAATGGAACCTTTATTGATCCGTTTGGGCATCAATAAAGGTTAAAAGAAAGAAATACTCAACTAAAGTGACATTGTCAAATGATTTACTCAATTACAGTACTCAGTTAATTGTACTTTGTTACTGTCCACCACTGGCAGCATGCAACCAAGGTCTTCATCCTGTCCCAGTCACAACTCCCACCCAGAGCAGCAGGGTGGGCAGCCTTCAGTGGCTGAATCTGGGTGCAAGCCTCATCCCTCAAGGTGTTTTGACATCTTGTACCAAGTTTTGCATCCATGATTCATAATATACCTAAGCATGGCAACTTCGGCAACTCAAACAGTTTGGTGAAGGTATGTATAAGGTTTCGATATCGGTAAAAGGAACAGTTCACCCAGAAGTGGAAATTTTGCTCTTATGTACTTACTCCCATGGCAGTCGAAACTGGTGAAGTGTTTTTGCATATAACACACAGGGGAAGGTAGCTAACATAACTCCCAAACAGGCTCCTCCAAAACAACTGAGGCCAGTTCCAAAAAGTGGCAAAAAAAATGACTCCATTCAGCTTGTATAACATGATCCAAGTCCTCTGAAGCCAAATGATTGTATCCTGAGAAGAAAAGACCTTTATTTACACTGTTACCTGGCATACATATTCACTGTAGCCTTTGACAGCAAAGTATTTCACAGTAACATGCACCTAAGCCTTGCGTGTTCACGTTCTGTTTGACGAGAACTTGAAAGAGGTTTCTCGTAATGTGCAACCCATGGCAAACTCCTCTACATTTCTGTGTTTATCCTGCAGTGCTACACATAAGATAACAGCACACAAACTGAAAGAGCTGGCTTACCAAGCTGTTGAAGCTTAGTTCCCCAGCAATGGAAATGATTGAAAATGAAATTCAAAATGGTAAAGGTGTGTGTTTTTTCTGGATGTTTATCTTGCAAGTTCTCCTGGAACTCTAGAAAGCACTCCCCATTGATTTCAGCTGCTGTGGAGAAGGATGCTGCGCAGGTGTGCCAGCTGCCTCAGTGTATTGTATAGACAAAGATGCTTCATCTGTATTTCATTCATGGCTGAACTGTTCACATCCTCTGAAAAACTCACCTCACAGCAGAAAACCCTTTGTGCAGAAACTAGTTACTGGAGTCAAAGACAAATTACTGCATGCTTCAGGTACATTAAACCAAGAGCTTCACTCAAGTTGTAAAATACCATGCTAAATTACAGCACATTGATTTTTTTTTTTTTTTTTTTTTTTAAATATTGTTTAGTTTTTATTTTCATAATCATAAGAACATTTTTTATGAGAACAGCCACAGTTCTGTAGTTGACCCAGTGCTTGACCTCCCTGATAGTGGGAGGCAAGAATAAAGAGAACTTTCTTGAAGGAATTAATGAGGTATGGCATTAATAACATTATTACTTGGCACACAGCCCAGCTCACTCTGTAGCTCTCTGAGTTGCTACGATGTCACAAGTGAAACTATTCTCTACAACAAAGAAACCAGGTTGCCCTCTCCAGCCATGTCTCCCTCCCTGCTGGCAATTACAGCTCCATTGGCTAAATCATTAGAGTCATTTACTCCCAAAATACTCTCTGCTCTGCTTTGAAGAGCAAAGCTCTCCCACCATTTCCCTCCGGCATCGGACCAGCACGCTCACATTCCAACCCAGTCGATACAAATGATCGTCTTCACTTGCACTCCAAAAGTATTGAGCTTTGAAGTTGTCTGCACTCAGGTACAGTATTGATAATTCTCATTGGGCTGGCATAGAGTTTTGCTAACTAGAAATGTTTTATCTGTTATAAATATAACGGGTATTATGGAAGGCGGGTATCAGTGAAACAGATACACAGAAAGAAAGACAGTCGCAAAGATGGAGACAGCACAAAAAGAACATTGTGTGTGGAAAATATATTCCTCAAAATCACCTTTTTATTCAAAGTCAGTGTAAGAGGAGTGCACATGCCATACGGAAGACATTGGACTACACATATCAATCTACAGAAAAAAGGAAAAATCACTCCATCACTCTTTCTTGGGGATGATTTTTCTGCTTTTGACATCAACCGCTGCAATTTTTGACATTAGGGGCTCTAGTTTCCCGGCGCAGCGCGGGGTGGCGCAGTGAGGCGAACCCTGCGCAGAGCTAGTTTCGACCGGCGAAACGGCAGAGGCGGACAGTTTCCAAGTTTCGCAGGCGGAGGTTCGCCGAGATGGGAGTGGCGGCGCAGCGGGGGGAGCTGCCGACAGATTCGGCTTGGCGCAGTGACAGTTTCGTGCCAAAAGGCTTCGCCGAGGTGCGCCAAAAGCTCGCCATCTGAAACCACGTCTACTTTCAGCGCAAGGCGGAGCGGGGCTGGCACAGTGGAAGTTTGGCTGGCTGGCGCACATCACCAAAACCTCACGATCAGCACAAACGATGCCAATCTCCTTTGATCTGACATCAGCTGTGACGGGACAGTTGATATGGAGATATATGTATGTGCTGATTGTGATCGTAGCATTGAATAGTGTTTTTTTTCGGTATTTATTGCATTGTTCATGTGTCTGACATTCCGGAAGCCTGCCTGTGAGGTTTTGGTGACGTGTCCGCACTGCTCGCCGGTCTCCGCTCCGCGCCTGTCTCCTGAGCTCCGCTCCGCCCGCGGCAATAGACCTCCATGTCAGCTGTGTAAACTTTCATTACGCCTTCACGCAGCGCATTTTAAAGGCAAGGACAGGGGCTCATTTGATTGGTTAAATGTGAATCGGCTGTGTCAAACCCACTCCACGCCTTCTCTCCTCCCTTGCGCCGGTAGGAGGGACGGCGGAGTACTTTCGCCACCGAGAACGGCGTGCCAAACTTGGAAAATCCGCCTGGCCACACCCAGTTGGCGAAGCGCATCTGCGCTACGCCCCCGCCTCGCCTGGTCTGCGAAACTAGAGCCCTAGGTGTGTAAACTGCCTCATAATTGATATGAAATCAGTGCACACCAGAAAAACACTTTCTGCTCCCAGCTGACATCCATGACCTTTCTTTGCCCTCATTCTCTCTTTCTGCTTACTCTGTCAGCCTTTTTTCTTTTTTGCCATCTGTGTACTTTTCTTACTTCTTCTTATGTGTCTTCATACTCAGAGTTTGTGTATGCATGTGAACGTAAAGCGTGTGGAGTGTGTGTGTGTGTGTGTGTGTGTGTGTGTGTTTGAGCAGGCACAGGTACCTTGATACAGCATGTGCAGGCATCTAGGCTCTATTAGCAGAGTTCATTACACTTATCGACGAAGACAAATAAATACAAAGAGAATGGTACAGAGTGAGCCCAGATTGGATTCCCATTTGGAAGACACCAAGTGGACGCTCACTCAGGAACTGCTGGCGTACAGAAGATAGCAGCCATGTCGTTAAACCACAGCCTTTTTACATTGAAGTCTGAGGGAAGCAACTGCAGGTCAGAAAACTGCTTAAAAAAGGGCTGGACCCAGTGCTTTTTGAAAGCAGTAGAACTTTTTAGAAAAGGCGCTATGATGCTGACTGCTTTTTTATTTTATTTTATTTTTTATCAACCATCCAGTTACTACAAAGAATGTCAGTGGAAAGCAGTCATTGTAAACCAACAAGATGGAGACAGAGCAGAAGTTGCCAGGGGAAGAGACTTGCTGTATATGTTTTACGTCCGCTAAAAGATACTACAGTACTGAAAACAAAGAGGCAGTGTGCTATCAGGCAGGGAGATTGCTGGGAATATCCATTAATTTGCTAGCTGCATGCCAACAGTTAACATCAACATCAACTGCCTCAGTGTTCAGTGTCCACCACCAAAGCCAGCACTGAAACTTTTTCTTTGGTTGCCAGGCAACCACAACAAACAACCACCACCACCCCACCCCCTGCTGCTTGTCATTCACTGGTCACCTGTTGCAGTTTTGTTCGCTCTTCAGCACCTCAAATGTTGAGCTATTTTCAACTTTCTCCACCCCACAATCTGCAACAAAAAACATGCCAGCTGCATTGCTCATCACTATGCCAGACCAAAAAGCACAAACAGGCGTGTTGTTCCATTGAAATGCATGGAGCTGAAACCATTTCTCATCAGCAGAATGTCAGAGGCAAAGTGGTGGAGTTAAAGGCAGAAGAAGGCAACAGTAAAATAAATTTCCTTTTGTAATCGGATGTCACAGGGAAAGTGGAAGGATGGATTGTGATAACACAGAGACACAGGAACACAGGAGGAGATGGAACAAAGAAAAATGTTTAGACACACACACACACACACACACACACACACACACACACACACACACACACACACACACACACATACCTACCTACACCCCAATATCCACAATCCTCTGCCCCAGTTTGTGTGGAACATGACATTTACAGGAAAATAATTTTGTCAATTAACCAAATGTCAGCCAGTGAAAGGCAAATGGCAGGTGTTTGCTGATAAAAGGGAGTGCTTATGGGAAGAAAAATGAACTGCTGTATACCTGGTAGGAGCTGGAATGCAGAAAACAAGAGGGAGGGGATGAGATATCGTGATACTAATCTACAGCAAAGGCATTGTGCTTCTTGTACATTCTTACACTCTTACACTAGACTTAGACAGCACATATAGTGTTGGCCTGGGCTGTACTGCACGTTTCTGTTGTAACGACACAGACTCTGTCATTCACTGACTTGCTTGCTATGTTTCACATTGATGAACCATATATTTATTCCCTTCTCCTCTCTCGTTCCCTCATAAATGTTTACAGAGGATACATTGTTGATTACAAATAAAAATGCAGTTGAGGGTTTGGGCTCAGTCAAGGACTCCTGCCTCTGACTGGATGTTTTACAGTATGGCTCCTTATTTTTCATTTGGGTCTCTCCGAGGCAGTGTGTTGCATGCCCATTGGCAGCACCGGGACTCCATCCATATTCAGTGGAGGGCTTCTCCTGGGTGGGAGCCGTGTGCCAGGACAGGGAGTAGGGCGATGCCACGCCTCAGAGGACCGCCATGTGTGGCTTGCTCCTCCATATTCAGACATGTCTGTCTCTCAGTCGCTTGCCTCATCAGAAACAAAACAGTGTTTCACATACACACTCGGGTGCACACACACACACACACACACACACGCGCACACACACACACACACACTCACACACTCATACGTGCATATGTCCCACACTTACACTTGTTTACCGTGCTTAGCAGAGTTGCCCTGTCAGCACAAAGCGCCTCAGGAGGGAATGACGACTTAGACAAAAAGGAATGGGAGAACAATACTCACTAACAATGGAGGTGAGGAGAAAGTGGAAGAAACACAAAGACACATACAGTGTTTCATTCAATTCTATGAACGCAGAAGCTGTAATACTGCAATCCATGTGTTCTCATCTATGACGCATCGAAATTACTGTTCAAATTGGTATTGCTGATTATAAATCTGTAATACCTGACACAGATAAAGAACGCTTCATTTGACAGACTTACAGTGTGTGTGTGTGTGTGTGGGTGTGTGAGTAGGAGGGTGAATGGGGAGGAGAGCGGGCTTTTTTATACTGCCAGTTTGAGGGGCAAATGAAGAAATATGGCCCAGTGGATTGTTGTGAAGAGGATTGTGAGCGCCCTCTAGTGTTGGAAAGATGCTAACAGTTCAGAGAGGAAGCTCCCAAAAGGTCCGCCTCTGTCATTTTGAAAGAGAGGATGAAATACGTAACTGGATCGAAAATGCCGCCCTCAGCATTGCATGCTGTGCTCTATAATACCGCTAATTGCTCTGATCTAACGGATAAAGCCTTTTTTTCTGTACACATGTCATCCTGCCAGATACCTCCTCTTTACTGAGCATTTCAATGATGGGTGGAAAAATTTAGCAAATACACATCAGGTTTGACAGTTATGAAACAGAATGAAGGCAACACTATAATGAGACCTATTACTCATGAAGAAAGGAGAGCAGAATGACAATAAAACAAAAGTACAATGTGACTCCATCATCTGTAATTTGTACCCTGAAACACAGGAAGAGTTCATCATGTGGTACAGTGCACCTTTACCTATTACAACTAGCTTGATAACTGAAGACTGATTTGTGTACATATGTGTGCATTGATTTCTATGAGTGTGTATGAGAGAGAGAGAGAGAGAGAGAGAGAGAGAGAGAGAGAGAGAGAGAGAGAGAGAGAGAGAACACTTGGGTGTGTGTGGTTCAATGTGCTGAAACAGCAGAACCACTGCAGTGCTCACTGTGCTTGTTAGTGCACAATCCCATGCAGAGGCCCCATTGTTACTGCAAACCTGTGGCCATCACACACACACACACACACACACACATTCATGCTGTAGTCAGTGGGCATCTATCTTGATTCTATGTATAGAGGTAGATTTTTTCTCCAGAAACACACCTGCAAACTGTGTCTGGTTAGACGGTGAGAGCTGCTCTCAGAGTAAAAACACCACGGCTGACCTGCTCTCTCTTTCACCTGTTGGGGGAATGCTAAAGGAGGAAAGGCAGTGTGAAAGCAAACTCCTTTACATGTGTGAGTAAACAAACACACATGGATACATGTTGTGTTTAAAAATCTGTTTCTTTCTGTTGATGGTCTTTTACTTTGACAGTGTCAGTAGTACTAAACTAAAAAGCCCCAAATCTCAGTTATGATGACAAATTATTTCCTCCAGCTGCAGTGAGGCCCCCACTCTCACACTTATGTTTACTTGTGATATATATTGATTGACTGACAACTTTATTAATCCCCATGGGCGAAACTTGATTAGCCAATGTAACTCCTCCAAATATCAGCAAAAATTTTAGTAACTACTGGCAAAAAGGACCTTTTCATACGTTCTGTTGAACATCTTGGTAATCTTTATTTTACCACGCAGGTGAGAGGAGGAGAAGACAGAGGGGAGGAAAAGGCCACATTACTGAGCATGTACAGCTGTAGCTAAACTGATGACAAGATAAACGTTCAAAGCAAAGTTGGAATTATACAACTTATGGTAGTAAATATTGATAAATTTCTCTGGCCTGCCATAGTCATACCATTTCAAAAGTTTAAATAATATTGACATGACAGCTGACAGTGTGTGTGTGTGTGTGTGTGTGTGTGTGTGTGTGTGTGTGTGTGTGTGAGAGAGAGAGAGAGTGTGTGTTACTGGGATGCATTTTTATGTGTTAAAATATGTTAGTAGATCATTAAACCTATATTATTAAATATTTAACATATTAAAAAAACATCACTTATTTCAAAGTTTCCCAAGTTGACCTGCTTTGGCACTTGATGACTAATAACTTGTAGAGGCGTCTTTAGCGTTGATGAAGAAGGATGAGCACAGAGGAAAATGTGGTAAAGACATAAAATTATGAGAGAGGTATTCATGAGAAAAAGCAACTAGGTGAAAAGGAGAAAAGCTGGCGTGAGCCTGCAGGAGGCATTTACTGAACAAAAACCTCCAAAAACAGAATATCTCTACTGTTAACAGACAATTAAGACAATATCAATTTCGACTAATTTCTTGGCATTCAGGATAAGGAATCAAGTGTTTTTCTCTGTTAAGTTCACACTTGTGGCTAAAAAAAGTCTCAGAACTCATTTGCAGATCTGGATCACCACCAAAGCATTATGACTCTGAGTCTGAGGCCAATGTGTCCAGCATATTTCATGAAAATCTCTTCAAAGTTTTGAGATGTCTTGCTGCTTAACATACAGTCCAACTAAGGGGTGACAACCTAACCTCCTTGGCAGTGGTAATAACTGATAAAATACTGCGAGCATGACAGTATGAATGCAAGGAATGTCTAGTTGCTGTTTTTTTAATGCACACAATAAATAGGGAACTGTATATATTTTTATGCTACTGGAATATGGGAGAAGAAAAAAATACAGTGAAACACAAACTGACAAATACAGAGAGAAAGGAAAAAAGAGGCAGAGATGGATTTTTTTTTTTTTTTTTTAAATGTACCCCCTTCCCCCAAGCCTACCTCTTAGTTAGTTTTAATATTTGATATTAAATTTTTGGCAGATATTCATTCTTTAATTACATATAAAGGATATGATATGTTGGTGGAGAGAGCATGCTGGAACAATAGCGACTTAGGAGCGTCTTAGCAAAATTCAGTATTTCTTGTGGTGGCATTTCATTATGCACAATTGAAATTGATGGCATTGAGAAATTAGTATTGCCTCTTTTACAAAATGTTGAGCATAGAGAGAAGCATTTGCTCTTTGAATCTCAAGGTACGACAAATGAAAACAAAAATGTTATGTTTGCCACTGATGTTTTACATTACTGAACATTACTCCAGCTTTGTTGTAGCTGTGCCTGTAAAATCTTGATGTCACCTCACATCATCTACAACTGGTCAATTATTCATGAGGGGGAAAAAAACACCACTGACAATACAAGGAATGCAAAGTGCAACAGTAACAGCTGTTTCCAACAGTACTGAAGTGTTTCAGGGTGGATTGTTCCTTGATGGGACATGTGGCGTGACTGTCATTCCACAGGGTGAGCCAAACAAGTAGAAAACTATTAACTCTCCGGGGACAGATCAATGCCACTGGCATCACCCTGAATGACTCAGCCTGTCCACAATTGCAAATATGTGTGTGTGTTTTTACAGTATATGTGTGTATGCTTATGCGCAGGTGTGTGCATGCATGAGATCCACAGTCCTGCTCAAACCATAACTCTGTGACACAAATTATGCAAATGTCATTTGGGTTGATAATGCACCAGCACAATGCAGACAGACACCAAACACGTGAAAGGTGTATGGCACTTGTGTGTGTTTTATTTTCTACCTGTGTTGTTGAGACGTTAGCTTTAGAAGTTAATCCTTCCACAGCATGTTTCTGACAGCTATAGGAGAGCACAGGGTAAATGAGAATCACGTCAATACCACTGCTTTAATCATTGCATAACGACTTTAATAAAGGAGGCAGGTGTATACCTTATCTACATTAGATTTCATATAGGTTATAATTGGCTTTGTTGTATGCTTATTGAACTGAACACACTCCCGTGGTACATATTATGCAGCAGCATTATACATTTCATGGTTAGGATGTGCAGTAAAGGCTGATTTGCTTTGTTGGTGTTTAGTTGAGTAGCACACAAGAGGAGTGTAGTTTTCATATCCATTGTGGCAAACTTATGGAAAGCACTGCACTGACCCATTAAAAATTAGAAATAAAATATCCTTTGGGGAATTGTGGTGGCGCTCGTCTGCCTCACCACGGATCACATTCCATATCTAGAGGCAAGGTTTTTCAGACCAACAGCACAATCACCTGTGTGTCCACATGGACAGGCACTTTAAGTCTCCGGATGTTCCCTGTTGAGTACAGGTAAACAAATACAAGCTGAGTGACATGTCGAGATGAGCAAAGCTCTTGTCTCTGCTGATATAAATATTTATGACGTGTCAGATATCTGTATACAGGATGTTCTTCAAGAGGACTCCGTTTCATACCACTTGAGCATGTATTTTACGGTTTATGAATGCAGACACACAGACAAACACATGCTGGCATAAACAGCCCTCATGGAAACACACAGGCTGGTACATTACAAGGTAAAGTCATCCTCACATATCACGCTTACATAGACAAAAGCATACACACTCATTCAGATTCACACACACACACACACACACACACACACACACACATCGTGGATGGTGAGAATTCATTTAGAGGTGCATGAAATAAGAAATTGTGTCGGTTGACTAGCCTCCTGCCTGAGTCCAATCACTTTCCATATTACCAGTAATAGGAAATTATGCAGATTGGCTGACCTTTCCCACAAACCCCTGCGTTATAGAGGTCTCAGCAGCCTCCTGTGGGGATTGGATAGTAATACACCAATAAACAAATAAATAAGCAATATGTGGGAAATCATACAGCCATAATCTGTGGTCCTCCGCTTTGACTCGATGTCACAGTGCCCGTCTGTGGCCATTTCATTGCCGTCATTTTGCAACCCTTCAAGTAAATATTCACTGTTTAATGTCTTAGTCGTTTGAGAAGACAAAATATAGTGAATGAAATTAAAGAAATCTTTTGGAAAATGGTCTTTTCGTTTAGTTTGTGGTGTTCCCATGAAACTAAATTTGACTTTTTGTATATTTTCAGTTGAATAAATTTCTTGACTCATAAAGGTCTTTTTTCATCACTGTGTTTGCATTTGTATAAAGTAACACATTCTCTTTCTCATAGCCTGTTTGTCCTTCCTTGTTTGCATACTGAGTAACCTGTTTTCACAAGTGTGAACAAGTAGACATATGGCACATCCAGGCTCTTTTGATTGGCTTACTAACTTAAAAGTCTTGACTTGAACAAAATGACCAAAAACTGTTCTGTCTGTGCAAACAGGCATATTTGAGTTGGAGCAGGTAAAGGTCATTTTGTGCTTCTTGAAAGGCCGAGATGAAAAAGATCAAAGCTAAAAGGGAACATGGCACAATCAAGCGCCACGTTGCCAAATGTCTCACGATGGAAATCTGTAAGGCTGGCAGCTGTGTGTGCAGAAAATATTGCCACAATTAAGTGATGTATCTGCTTATTTTTCTCACAGATTGTAGCTCAGAGGAGTCATTCTGTTGGTGTAACTGTGATAACATGTTACAACTGAATGCAACACAGTCTCATAACATTTAGCAAAAAGAACATTAAGTCTGAAATGCAGAGTGTGATATGTCTTGTGAATATACTCCTTCACCACAAATTGGACTATGTGACATTTAACATTTCACCTGTTCCTTCATGTAAATACTTTGGTTAGTTAAGTGTAGGCAAGTCAAAAAAAAAGTGGTTATGGTTAAGAGATGCAGAAATCTTCTCGATATGAGTTCAGAAACCTTTTCATCCTTAATTATCTTGCACTACTGTTCATGCCCCCTTAATTTAATCTTTGTCTGATGGGAAAATGTTGGCTATTTCTTTCACTTTTTTCAGTGCAGAACATGTATTTGGATCTGAGCATGTATTTGTGAGAGAAAATAAGAAAATTGTGTATCTGCTGGTGGCTCCATCAAACATAATGATAATGTAATGGATGCCAATCATTCCCAATTTGAATGTGAACCTCGGCCGAGCTGTCCGGGAGCACTTATTCACCTTGGCGCTTTGTCTCATGCTTTTATATATTACCTGACAGAAATTGAAATAATCCCAGTAATGCTTCCCCTAGCCACTTGTGTTTAAATGCCCAAACACTCTTCTTTTTTTCCTTTGTATGTGTGTGTGTTTGTGTGTTACTGTTTACTCTATATGAATATCATTATGTGCTCTATATCCAGGCTGTCAGACACCCAATTTTGGATGTTTGGATGTTTTCAGATTATTGGCACAGGTCTGGTTCATGGTGCCGCTCAGACAGTGCAAATGTCCCCCTGGCATTTGAGCGATATTTGTAATGCAGTTTCTAATCAACATTCCTCTGGCCAGCTTCTCACACCACAGAAAATGCTCTTTACACAACCAACCGTGATGTTAGATGTCGGTGTCAGCCAGTGTCACCAGACTAACAGTGAATGTAGGAGCTTTCTCACACAAGCCAGACTGCTTGGCTCACAGGATATATAAGGCGTACTGTACTGAATGAACTTTACTGACAGTGGGTTCCCTAGACACACAAGATTTTTTTTTTTTTTTTTTTTAATAGAGCAGTGGCCATCCCTTGCTCTATTAGGTTGGAGGTGTTCTAATTGCCTTTTTTATTGCACTTTTTATTGCACTAGCTGATGCTGTTTTTGAAAACTGCTGTGATTTACACAGCCTTCTTTGCACAATTTCTGCCTTGGTTCATTACATTTTGCATAAGAATGACTAAGTTGGCTACTGAGGAGGAATATATGATACAGGTAGTAAATTCAGAAAAACTCTCGACAAAACTGCATTTGAGAATTACACTTTCATTTCTTATTCAAGATTCAAGATTCAAGATTTTTATTTGTCACATGCATGAATGTACACGTACAGCAGCAGTGAAATGCAATGGCAACAACTCCAGCACTGTGCAAGTAAAATAGATAAAAATAAAATAAAAATAAAATAGAAAGTATATTTTACTATTTTACAGATTTATATGTTATATTTATGTGTAAATTTTCAGTTTTTAGACCAGATAGAGGGTCTCAGTTGGGTGGTAGGAGGCCTTCAAACACCAACAAAAACATCCTTGGCCAACTTCTGTGCTTTTGAATGCTGAAATGTCCTGAGCAGCTGTGTTGCCAGTTGCTTGTTTTGTTTCACTCACTATCATTCAGCAACTCCCGCTGATCTTCTGCTTGAAGAAAACAAAAACATCACACATGGAAATATAATATCTCACTGAGTCTGCTCGAATAACACATTGCTAATTTTAAAGGGCGAGGAAGGAAGGAAGTCAAGCTGCTCAGCCTGTGACAACTCTAGCACTATGATGTCTATCAAAGTAAGTAAGTAAACAGACAAATAAACAAAAATCTATCTATCTATCTATCTATCTATCTATCTATCTATCTATCAGGACACCTACATGAGCTTTTATGACATCCCACGCTAAATCCATTCATCCAGAAGAGCATTTGTGAGGTCAGACACTGATGTTAGACAAGAGGGCCTGGCTCATAGTCTCTGTTCTAGTTCATCAGGTGTTGGATGGCATTGAGGTCAGGACTCTGTGCGGGCCAGTCAAGTTCTTCCACACCAAACTCAGCCAGCCATGCCTTTATGGAGGTTGCTTTGTGCACTGGGGCTCAGTCATGCGGAAACAGAAAAGGGCCTTCCCCAAACTGCTCCCACAAAGTTGGAAACAGAGAATTGTCCAAAATGTCTTGGTGAGCTGAAGCATTAAGATTTCCCTTCACTGGAACTAAGGGGCCGAGGCCAACCCCAGAAAAACAGCCCCATAGCATTATCCCTCCTCCAGCAAAGTTTACATTTGGCACAGTGCAGTGAGGCAGGGAACGTTCTCCTGGCGTTTAACAAACCAAGACTGCTCGGCCATGGAAACCCATGCCATGAAGCTTTGGCTGCTTCATATATGTTAAATAAAACTAGTAATAAAAGCATCCACATAGATTTCAGCACTGAACTTGTTTGTAGACATTATCCAGGTCAACGCCCACACAGGATAAATACCTGAGACTCTCCACCAGTCTGTCACAAGAGGGTGGTTACGCCCCTGCCACATAGACTAAATTACAGTAGCTAACAGTTGGCAAAACATTAATGCTAGCCAAATGATTGGTCTAGTTGCTGACATTTGTATAATGTGCATGATGATACACAACAGCAGGACATAGCTGGGCTGTACTTGCTCTTGACATAACTTCAGAATGACCTCCATGATGCTTTATCTCACATAAAGTCAGCATTTATGTGCCACTGGACTCCCACTATGGGTCAGACAAGATTATTATAGAACAACTATTTCTGTGTTTCAGCATACCTTTTACTGGGCAGAGACATAAAGTAACAGTCTCAAGAAAATGCTGAGATTTTACAGATGTTTTCATGAACAAATATGTTGTGATAAATGAAAAAACTGGGTTCTTCACACAGTCCTGAATTGCTGTAGGCTACCACAGGTGATTTGTTCATTAAGGTAATTATATAAAAGTTAGTGTAAACCACACAAAGACCCATACAAAGACAAAATGGTGTGGATAATGGCCAAAACTGAGGTGTACTGATGCAGGAAAATGTATGAATTCACAACATTTATAACATACAACAAATATTTTTCCTGCAGTGGCAGCCCCCAGTTTTGGACATTTCCCTAACTATTTTGTATATGTGTGAGGTTTCACTAATTTACCTGGCTCATAATAGAGAAAAATCAGTGCAGGTAAATAACTATGATAAGTGCATGAATGTCTTTGTGAAAGGTTAACAAAAAAAAAAAAAAAAAAAAAAAAAATTGTAGATGTTTGCCACTGCAGCCAACTGCCACTGTTAAATCAGCAATTTGACAATAATTACTTACTGAGAAATCCTTTGATGATTTACTCCCCCAAGCAGTCTTTGCAACAAAAATGATGTTTTCTCCATGATTTCTTAAGCACGGGAAGTAAAATAGCCATGATTGGCTTGGAATTATGCGCTGCATGTCTCCAATGATGAAAGATATTCTAAAAATTTAAATACTACTACTACTAATACTACTACTACTACTAATAATAATATGATAATAAACGGGGTATGTTTCAACTGTGGTTGTGTATGTAATCATCAAAAATCTGAACAATGAACTGATAAACAAACTTGAAAAAAGATGTTGCAAAATAGCCCTGACTGTGAAATGTAGCTTTGGCACTATGTCACAGCTCTCTCTCTCTCTCTCTCTCTCTCTCTCTCTCTCTCTCTCTCTCTCTCTCTCTCTCTCTCTCTCTCTCTCTCTCTCTCTCTCTCTCACTCTCTCTCACACACACACACACACACAGAAGCCCTCCACGTTCTCCTTTGTCTTGCTGTTAGTCCTCTCAGAAACGAGCCTTGACAGGCCCTGTCAGTCCCAGTAATAAGAGGTGATCTGGCCCGCTTGATCCAATTATAGTAGCCTGGATGGCATAAAGAGGCAGACAGAAGGCTTGCGTGGGAGAGAGAGAAAAGAAGAAGAAGAAGAAGAAGAAGAAGAAGAAGAAGAAGAAGAAGAAGAAGAACAAGAAGAAAAAGCAGAAGAACAAGAACAAGAACAAGAAATGGCCCACTATAGCTTTGTAAATTCACATAACAAATGAACTGATATATATATATAAATATATTTTTTCATTAATGCATCATGCCCATCACATACAGGATTATAACACACTTTTACAGAGTACAAGAGTAAACATCTATGTATCTATCTAGATATCAATCTACCTAACTGTCTGTCTGTCTGCCTATCTGTCTGTCTGTCTGTCTATCTGTATCGCACATGCATATACACACACATACACAAAATATGAAGAAGCACACACACAACTGTCTACTTGAGCCCCCTAGCACCACAACCACCTCTGGCGTGCTCAGGGTCCATGGCACCCGCAGCCTATTAGCTCAGGCAGGCCCCATCACCCGGCCCACCCATGCATGAGATGGACCCTCTGTAATACAAATTGTCGGCACCACTTACAGCAGCTCCACCAGAAAGCAAACATGACAGGCATTAATTGGTGAGGCCCTCAGCATGGGACGAGCTTCAGTAGAGAAAGTGCCGCCGGAGCAGCTTGGGCTCAGCCGCAGGACAGGAGGGGAAGGAAGGAGGGGAAGGAAGGAGGGGGAATTTACGAAGCAAGGAAGGCGAGGAAGGAATGAGGAATAAATGGAGGAGATGATAAGAACGGTGCAAGGGAGGGGAAGTGAGGAGGGAGATGTGGGGAAGAGGGAGTAAAGGAGGGCCAAAGAGCAAGGGCAAAAGGGAGGTGAGAGTGGTGCATGGAGGGGAGCAGGGAGGGATGAAAGAATAGAGGTGAGAGACAGAAGGTGTTTAAGAGGGCAGCGTGAAGCCGTTACAAGCTAATTTCCCACAGAATTCCATTAAAATTCTCCACAGGGACAATTACAGAATAGAAAAAGTCTTCTCTCATTAGGCACTGACTGTCAGTGGAAGACGTGACTGAGCAGTAGTGTGCATGTGCCTGTAAGTATCAGTGCATATCAGGGGTCTCAACCATCATGGAAAACTGGAAAACCTGGGAAACTGTTGACTAATTCTCCACTCATGGAAAACACATGGAAAGTGAGAGACAACGTATATCATAAGTCAGCTGAAAGGGTTATGTTTTTCATGTTTATGTGATGGAAACGCTGTGGATACACAAAGACATTTTGGCATGAGTAGCAGGATAAACACAGATGTTACTACAGACATTAATTAAGTCTATTCTTTGCAGTTTGTGCTTTCTTTGTATCGTACTGAATGTGAATACATCAAGATATGGTGGCACAGTCTAAAACTAAGTCTGGTAAAAGTGCTCTCATTTTTGACAAAGTTATTTGCTTCGAAAGGTACCACAATTATTATTATTATTATTATTATTATTATTATTATTATTATTATTTTATCCTTTGATTCAATATCCTGTGACTCGATTAAGAGTGGGTGCCAGTGTTTTTCAAATGGTCGATAACTAAATGAACTGAAAACAAAGGAAAATGGTGACAGAGAAAGCCCCTGGAAGGAGTTTTTAAGGGGTATTGATATATTTACAAATACAACACTACAAAATACAGCTTCTTTGCTTATGGAAAAAAAAAAAAAAACAGAAACAAAAACATTCAGTTTGGGTTGAAGCAAATGTCTCCTGACTGCAGTGTGCACCCAGAATGCTTTTAACTTTAATGCCAGTGGGTGTCACTATTTTTTAAATGGGGGATATGTCATGAAGGAAGCTCTTCAATGATTGCTTTGCTAAACCCAATGGTCCACCTGTATGCCTGAGCGCAAAAACAAACTCAACTGCAATTCCAAATAAACACCATCAGGGGGCAATGCAGTCCTAACATTGTTTTCTGGTCCGTGTACTTTGACTTGATTCTGTTTTTCATATTCTGTTTCAACCCATGAATATAGACTTTCTTTCTTTGGATAGACTTTAAAATACGCTCATGACTACAGAGTTACAAAACACACACACACACACACACACACACACACAAAACACAAAGCTAACCATCAGTCTTTAAACAGATATATGACATGCTTCGGCGTGTCCTCGAGCTGATGCAGTATTTTCTCCTAGAGCTGCAGATTCTGTTCAAAATGGGGCCATGACACGGCCTTCTGTTTCGGCGTCATCACACATCATCACTTGTCAGCAGTGCAGCATTTCTGAACACCAACCACACTTAAAGCTATGGGATGCCCGGCTCATATATATTCAAGATATTGGTTGCGCTTTGTCAGTTTCAAATTTTGATATGAGAAGTGTTTTGAAACCTTGTAATATGACTCTTTCAGAAAAGCTCCAGGTCAGTGTTTACCTTCTACAGCTGATCAATTAATGCACTGAAAGGACCTGGCTTTACAGCTGAATTATCAAAAAAATAAATGAGCATGATGAGAAACGGAGAGGGTCAAGCAAACTGTCCCTCTAGGTGAACATATTCACACAAACACAATCATTTAAATGCATCGGGTGTGGAGATATATTTGCATATCCTCGCAGATGTGATGCAGCATCAACTTTCCCATGTGAGCAAATACTGGCATACATATATATAACCAAACACATATACAAACCAGTAAGATGAATGCCTGCAATAAATAAAAGATCCCATTTACAGACGGTTCCACCATGTGTCGTCCCACCCACGCTCATCACACACACACAGACACACACACACACACACACACACACACAAACAATATCCTGTAATCTCTTAATCTCTCCAGTGAGAGTCAGGATGGCTGTGTACTTCGTAGAAGAAAGCAGACATATCTGGGCCCAGGTGTATGTATTGTCTGTGGGTGTATGTGTATAGTGAGCTTTGTTTAGATGTCCTTGAGGGGTGGATGCCCTTTAAGGAAAACTCGACAAAGTGGAGCAAGGATAAAGATGCAATTTGTTCAGGACGGTCCTTTTCAGTGGACTGGAAGTAACCATTCACACACTCAGTGCGGGGCTGTGCGATGTACAGCTGAACCGGCTGAAACTGAGCGAGGAGCTGAAGCCTTTTAGCAGCTAACTCATGCTCTTCTTCCCTTATTTTATTCACCGCTTCCCAGCCCTGTTGTCTGCAGCTGTTACACCTTGAGCTGCCAGACCTTGTTAGGAATGTTTTCACAAGGACTAGAGCAAAGGCTAAGGACAGGTGAAGTCCTGTTTAAAAGGCTTCTCACACCTCCTTATTATCTTGCATAACAAATCACATACCATGTCATCTTGACTGCTGCACAGGGTGGTCACATTAGCATTGTCACTGTCCCAATGCCAGAAATTAATGTTTTTAGTGAAAGGTGCATTACTTTAGCGTTTTACTTGTAGTGGTGAACGAGAAACACACATTGCATCTTTGGCTTATTTTGCCGCTCACTGATGCTCATTTCATTCAGAGCAGGTGAAGCTGCCAAAACGCTGCTGCATAGTAGATGACCAGCATAACATATTTACTCACATGTATAAAAACATCTCAGCTGCCCCCTATGTGGCAGAGCAGCGTTGCATATTTACTCTCATATACAAAACAGGCTTCCTATAGGTGGCAGGAGTAGGTACATGATGTCCAATTTTGAAGTTCACTGCTTTCCATTCCACATGTTTGAATAATGCAGAACATCTTGTTACTTTATGAACTATTTCATTCCCTAGTCTAACAGGGCCAAGACTTATTTAGCATGTTGTTATTCAGCACGCACACACTCTGTAAGCAGATATTGCTCTCAGTGCCCCCCCTTGTCTCCATGCGAGCGAGTGTTCGGCAGAGATGTGGCAAGACCTCACCCGAATCTTAGCTGGGGGCTATGTGATGCTGCAAAGATAATGTCTGTGTCTTGTCTACTTGTGCACTAAACCGTTTCACTTAGGAGGATGCGTTATTTATGAAACGAGGGATCCGTACACCGTGGGTGGATGGTGCCTGTGTGTATGAATGGTAAGGGGCAATTTGAGGTGAAATTAAAAGGGATAATACCGTGTTGCATAGGAAAAACAGATGAAATGTGTCCCTCTGCTCGAATATGTCCAGAAAGAACAACTTGCCTCCCCATGATCCCCATGGTTAAATTTTAACAAATCAACCACATGATTTAGGAAAATGAGGTTTGCTCTCTGTTTCTCTCGCTCTGCGTGCGTGTGTGAGTGTGTTTTGAGGATGGGGAACATATTTGTGCATGCCTCAGATTGTTTAAAACTCAATTTGCTTATGTTCACCCAAATAGCCCGTATCAAAGCAATTATGTTCAATCGGTTGCATAATGCCGTGTAAATCTGTTTAAACCCCTCACCAAATTCAAATGAGAAAAACCATGTTTGCCTTTGAGTTGTTAGTAATCAAGTAAAGTGTTGATTGCAATGCAAGAATAAGATTAAGCTGATTTCCGAGAGGGACCACAAATGAGCGCTGAAATTTTATGAAACAATATTACAACAAGGATTTGCGTGAGTGTGTGTGTGTGAGTGTGTGTAGGTGCATGAGTGTGTATGTTTCTCTGTGTATACAGAAATCAAAGGGTCTTTGAGGCAGTGGAACTGCGTCTGCATCGAGGCCTTCGCTTCTTTTAGCCAGAGACAGTTGTGTTGCCATGGAAACGCCTGTTGAACGAGGGTTCTATGAATCTTTCAGCAACCCCCTTTTTCTTCCGACCACTGGGGATCTTTTCATTACCCACACAACATACAAAACTTTCCATGGCAGGGAGGGCGCCCAGTCGGCAGTAGTCAGGGTAAGGTGTCTTCACAGTTTATCATTACAAGGGCTCAGCATTGTCCAAACAAAGTGGGGATCAGATGAAACCGTTTTTTGATGCCTAAGAGTGAAACACTTTGCATCAGGATGCGTACACAGTGTCTACACAAATGCGAAGAGGTTGAGGAAACAGCGTGCATGCTAAAACGATGTTTGCTCTCGGTTGGTGGGTGAGAGGCGAGTGAGGCTAACTTACCCACCGCTCTCCAACGACCTTCTCCTCTTTCTTTGCTGTCTCTTTCAGCGTACTATGAGAGTCAAGTTTGTAACAAAATAGTCGAATGTGCCGTACTTTCTTTTATCTTATGTCCTTCCACTGAGACACAAAAAAGTGTCTCTGGAGCTGCTGCATATTGAAAAGTCTCTCGGGAAAACATCCACCGTTTCATGTTGTTCACACACTGCTCTGTTTGCAAATATGTTGAGGTTAGCATCTGAGTGTAAGAAATGTAATCCATAAATGAATAATGCACCACCTTATATGAATGTCACTTGTTAAGTAAATTTAAGTGCAATATTGAAACGTCAAAGTGCCAGCAATGTAATTGTAATGTGACTTTGTGATATTGGCCAAATTTTATTCCATTTAACCTTCAAATACACCACTTTTCCTCAAAGACTACTCTGAGCCGCCTAACCCCAAGCACTTGACCACGACTGCAATTTTTATGTCAACTAAGTTCTTGAAGTCTTGTAGTGCACACATCACTTACACACTTCACTGAATGAGGCAGGTAGCACATCACAAAACATAAATGGCTGAATACCTTTCCTTGGCTTACCTAATATATCGGTATGAATGGCTTCAGCCACAGAAACATGCCCCTTATTGCCAGAAGAAACGAAACAGCCATGTGACAGTGAAGGCTTCATGAGGTATGTCCCTGCTGGGTGGCATAACTCTGACCTGAATACTGACACAGGCGCCAATCAATATTTCAGTCCAGTGTAAAGAGGAGGGGTTGCAATGGGAGATGGCAAACAGTGGCGGTCCCAAGGTTTTCAGACACATGCACGGGACATTGCTGTTGCTGCCTGCTCGCACTGACTGTTGCATTTTAATGATTAATCCTTTTCAGCTTTTATGTATCCTGGAAACTTGCTCTGGCTCATCAGTATCAAATCCCAGCATACTTTAGTAATGACGATGCTATATTGCTAGATTTAAAGAGATTTTATCCTACTTAAACCCTCAGCATTTCTTATTTATATTGACCTTTCTCCCTATTTATCTATGTATCTATCTATCTATCTACACAGTACTCACAGGATTATCTTCACTCATCTTACAGTTCAGATTTTGCATAATAAGGGGATTTTTTTTATTTTATTTATTTTTTTTTTTTATTCTGGCAATGCTACATTGCTTACATGTAGTATTTACTTGTTCCTCCTGCTTCAACACAGCGCCGCTCAGCAGGGCGGACTCACACACTTCCTACATCCAAACCAGGAACTATCAATGTCTCAGCTTGGGAAGGATGTTGTTTTGAAGAGAATCAAAGACAAGTTGAGCCATGGAGCAAAAAATCATGCAGGGTTGGAGAAAGGCCAGTAAAGCAGCTGCATGTGAATAAGATGCCACATATGCGACTGTTTATTTGATGCACAAATGAGCCGTACAACAAGAGCAATCCATTTTCGCGAAAAGCCACTCCACTCAGTCAGTTCATTTACTACTGTGATGAGATACCAGACTGCATCCTTCATCCACGTTTATCAGAGGTCTTTGTGATGAAATGTGAAATGTTTACCAAAAAACAGAAGCGCAGCGAGGTCTCCCCACCGCCGTACCCACCAGGCACAGCATTCTGGGAAATTCAATCTGCCTTTCATCAAAAAAGCAAGATTTCATTTTGTCGGAGTATCACACTCAGTGGAAGAGGCACTTGAAGATCAAACTCAGTTGAAGACACACTATAATGCTAACATGTTGTGTATTTTCATCACGTTTTGGAGGGGGTCTCATATACCAACATCTCAGGAGTTTTTCAGCGCTTGGGTTTACTAGTAATACGTTTTTACTACTTTATTCTGTACAGAGGTGCTTTTTTTTTTCTTTTTTTTTTTTTTACTAATATCCTGAATGTCACCAGCAAAAAACAGCAAAACTAACAAGTATTTTGGGGACTATAACAGTAACACCACCCAATCTTTAGGCATTTCAGAGAAATAAGTGTAATTCTCTATTAGAGTCATGTTATGTAAAAAGGGATTTGTTTTGGTGACATTGGCACAGGCATTCTGACAACTTCAACTTTTACCGAACATGCTGCCAAGGCCAACACAACCTCGCATAAGCTGCAAAAGAACAGTGCAAGACATGACAGGCAGCAGAGTGCAATAATATGCCTTCAGTTCAGTTCATTCAATATTCAAGTAGCATCGCCTACTTTATGGTTGTAGTTGTAAATGAAGGCGTTGCGAGTAGAGCTTTGGTCCCATTGAGCGAAGCTATGAAAGGTGTTTCACGTTGTTAGTGTCTATGGTCATCAATCCCATCATGTACTAAAACTGCTGATGCCAGCAGCATTAGCAAATCGTTCATGTTTCCGTGTATCAGATCATTCGTCTTTACTTGTATGTAGAAATTTAGGAAATGTGATTTTCTCTGCGTAGTAGAAGTTAAGTTCCTGTTACAAATTAGCGTTCATACTCATTTTCATTATAACAAACATTTTACTTACAGTCTCTCTTTTCGCTTGCTCAGTAGCTCAGCAAATACAATGAGGAAACTGTATTTGGAAATCCACTTCATCTCAGTCCTGCTTTGCAGTAAGGAGAAATTTATGAAAGCACATGGTAGCCTTTTTTTAATTTATTTTTTTGCATCAGTATTTTTATAATAGCATGATTTTAACCCATACCAGTGCAGTGCTAGTGTAGATTTCAGCAGCCTGTTGTCATTCACTTGGGAATTCTGTGAATAGGCTAATTAGAATACTACATTTTGCAAGTCTAATGCTGATGTAATATGAATGAATAAGAAACATACCTTTGAAAGAGTGGAGCGCCAAGCCTTGAATCTTATACAGTATCCGTGCATGCAGAGAGTGGTGCAACTGAGGGTCAGTGAGATAAAAAAAAAACAAAAAAAAAAACAGTGTGTTTTGTCCTAATCCAAACAATCAGCAATAAGCCCGGAGTTAAGAAGGCACCAGAGGAAGTGAGAGGGAGAGATGCACTCTTGTCTGTCAACTCAGTGGTAAGGTTAATGGCTGTAGTAAGCTAGCAAATGTCAAGCCTCCTATTATTTTATAAACAGCGGGGTTTTGTAGACTGCAGAGGGGGAGATTACTTGTTTTGCTTGACCTTGTCCACAGGCAGGATGCAGGTCAGAACGCAGGGTCATCAACAAAACTGCAGCCCCTTCAGGTGATAATGATTCAGTTTCATTGTCAGGGCAGGTGCTTTTTGTATGGGAGATGACTCCCGGGTGTGGAGGTCAAAGGATGGTCTCCCTAATTACTATGCCACCCTGGTGCCACTAATGTTTGGCTCCTTTAATACTCTGCCAGAGCAGTGTATTACCGCATGCACCTCTGCTCTTACATCGTCTTACGACAGATAGGCGAGGCAGACGAAAGGAATTAAAAGAGTGGGAGTATCCCCAAGGAAAACCCAGCATGAGTGGAGAACATTCCAGAAGATGAATGCATTTTCACTAATTAAAGCGAATGACGGCCTATCATGATCACTATGAGCTATCACTCAGCAGACTGCAGGGCCTAATGAGCTATTATCCAGGCACGTGCCAAACATCAAGAGACCTCACCAACTATGCCTGTTTGTTTTCTCACCGCTCAATGTCCTGCTCTTAAGAGGAAGTGGTTGGAAAATATTTTGCCAACTCCCACTGTAAGAGTGACAGCAGCACCAAATGTCAAAAACAAATATGCAAACCACACAAAAAAAATTCTGGAGGAATGAGAGGAAGGAAGTATCAAGTGATTAAGCTCTGTCAGCTTCTTTGATTGGCTTCAAACGCAGAAAAGGAATGGCTAATCAGTTCGTTGAGTAGCCATGAAAAGGCTAGCTCTCCAGGCATTGGTACTTGTGTTCATTAGTAACATCCTGGCATTTCTCTACCCAGACCGACACATGAAAAAGAGACACAGAGGCCTTGAGGACGATTTTTAGTTATTTATTTATTTTCTCAGAGAACTGGCCTGGTACGTACATCACAGAGGGGCTAGACTGACTTTCAGAAAGATGCAGCGGTGGCCTCTGCCTGTGAGGTAATCTGAATAATTTAGTTAATGAGTTGTGCAATCGTGAAAGCATGCACAACAATCACACTAGGACAACTGTAATATCTCCTAACCTCTTACTACTCTGCTGTTTCACTGGAGGCGTATGGGGATATGCTGGATGGATGTCAAGGGGTCAGTGGCAGTGGAAACATCAAACTGGGCCCCAGGCTCCGTTCAGCCTGATAAAGTTGCCCTAGGCAAACCTGTCTGAGGCCTACGTGAACCTCGGCGGGGCATCACCTCTCAGTCACAGTTAGCATGAAATGAGATTTTGAGATGGTTATTGATTTCTGATGTACGCAGCACAAAGATGACACTGAAATATGATAAGATCATTTAAACGCAGAATGAGTAGGAACTGTCGGATGCAGTTTGTAAACACAACAGTTGAGCCCTCCTCCCTGGCTAACTTTTTTCCTTTCCTAGGTTGGTGACAGACTGAAATGTGAAACACCGTCCTAGGAAATTAAAAAAAAAAAAAAAAAAAACAGTAGAAAACAGGCCAACACTGCATTGGCCTTCATCCTCATCCTCCTCACCCTCAATGCTTGCCAGTGGGTGAAAGCCAACACCAGTCACTCTCGATGTGGAACTAGCTCTGTCCACTTGATTTTTCAACTCAATATATTTCCTTTTTTTCTGCAATCCGGATCTGCAATTTTCGTAGCTTCCCATTGGATGTGGTGCTATCAGTCTGGCTCTGCACATTGTGATTGGCTGGGGGCTACACACCCATGGCCCAGAGGCTTAAGACCAGAAGAGTCCCGAGCAAAGCAAAACAAGAAAACCCAGGCAGAGGGCAGGGTCTCTGCAGATACATGCACCAACACACACTTCTAGTGAGTCATAAGTGATATCTGAGTGGGATTATTTTAATATGAGTCTATACTTTTTTTTTTTTTGTAAGGAAAATCCTACTCATTTTGCCTTTGAGCATATTTATGTCATTTTTATTTTCATAAATATCCATGTCAGTCATACAAGTGATTTGATTTGACAGCATATCATTTCACTTCATATCAACAAGTATATGGTTTTGATGTGTACAGTTTAACGGCTGAATTCAAATGATGAAACGGTGTTACACTGAAACTGACACTTTGCACATCTTGAATGCCTAATGTGAGAGTGGGCTTGCTTGATCCTGCACCATTATTTTGAGTGACAGCATCTCATAACTTGAACTAAAAACTTGACATCAACATACAACAATTTGCCCGACTACATTTTGTTTTGACCAGAATGTGTTTGCTTGCTGCTTTTTTTTTTATTTCACTTTGATTAGATATCTTGAGACGTTTCAGAGATGACTTTAGCGAACTGGGCGCAGTGATTCCTTACATCATGCAGCAGACACAGCAATACAGTGGGGAATCACAATATGAGGCACACGGAGTCAAATGGGGTTCCACATTTATAATTAATTTTTAATACATAAATATGTTAGTTTGCATTATTCAAACAGTTGTGAATGGCGGAGCTCTAAAGTGAATAGTAAGCAACAGCAGGGCTTTCACCACCTCCCTGCCACTCTTCAGAAATACAAAAAAAACCAAAAAAAAAAACAGTAAAGACACCTCATATTAAACCAAGATCATACTGTTTTGGTATTTAATCAACATAAATTACAGTAAGGGCTTTAATCAAATCAAGACACAAATTTTAATGAAATCATTAATGCAGTTTTATAAATTAGACAGGAGTTTCATTACCAGGCTAACATTTATAACTTCACTTACACTTAATTTTTGTTACTTCCCACACCCATGAACTGAATTGCTTGAGAATTGTGAGCATAAACAGGATTCCTGCTTGTTTATTCGCAGCATCACCCTCTCAAAGTGCTCAGAGTGCACTCTGTCCAAGGATGCTTTTGCAGCAGGGGAGTTCAACATATGGCAGTAGTCAGTGGTTAAATGCTTAACACCTAAACTTGCAAGCAAACAAGCTGCCACTCCACAATGGTGAAAATAACCTTTCTGCAGTGTTTATATTTAAACTGGTGTGGGAGGGATAATTATTTTAATGTGCAGCAATGATTTGCCGGCGCCTCATTTTCACCCTCTTGTAGCGTTCCTGTGAAATTTACTAACACACCTGGGGTTGTGACATTTCATAATTGAATGTCTTAATTTGAAAACAGCACATACCATTTCCTCACAACAGCATGCCGCAACAATCACACCAAGTGCTCAATGTGGTTATATTTGATCAAACTGTATAGCAATGACGATTATGATCATAGTAATTTACCCGGTTAATAAGGTTGAATTCACAAAACACCTTTTCATTATTGAATCCTAAATTCACATCCTCAATTATGAGGAAAAGAGCAGTCAATATACTAATTAGAGAAAAATGTGACCGAACTCCTAACAAGTCCTCAGGTGAAAGAGACCACCCCCATGAACTGGAAAGGTTTTTTTGTTTTGTTTTGTTTTGTTTTAATCAACATAACTAATAATTAAAGTCCCCCTCCAATCAAAAATGTGTTATTCTTACACTATATTACCAAAAGTATTCGCTCACCTGCCTTTACTCATACTATGAACTGAAGTGCCATCCCATTCCTAACCCATAGAGTTCAATATGATGTCGGTCCACCTTTTGCAGCTATTACAGCTTCAACTCTTCTGGGAAGACTGTCCACAAGGTTGAGGAGAGTGTTTATAGGAATTTTTGACCATTCTTCCAAAAGCGCATTGGTGAGGTCACACACTGATGTTGGTCGAGAAGGCCTGGCTCTCAGTCTCCGCTCTAATTCATCCCAAAGGTGTTCTATCGGGTTCAGGTCAGGACTCTGTGCAGGCCAGTCAAGTTCATCCACACCAGACTCTGTCATCCATGTCTTTATGGACCTTGCTTTGTGCACTGGTGCACAGTCATGTTGGAAGAGGAAGGGGCCCGCTCCAAACTGTTCCCACAAGGTTGGGAGCATGGAATTGTCCAAAATGTTTTGGTATCCTGAAGCATTCAAAGTTCCTTTCACTGGAACTAAGGGGCCAAGCCCAGCTCCTGAAAAACAACCCCACACCATAATTCCTCCTCCACCAAATTTCACAGTCGGCACAATGCAGTCTGAAATGTACCGTTCTCCTGGCAACCTCCAAACCCAGACTCGTTCATCAGATTGCCAGATGGAAAAGCGTGATTCATCACTCCAGAGAACGCGTCTCCACTGCTCTAGAGTCCAGTGGCGGCGTGCTGTACACCATTGCATCCGACGCTTTGCATTGCACTTGGTGATGTGTGGCTTGGCTGCAGCTGCTCGGCCATGGAAACCCATTCCATGAAGCTCTCTGCGTACTGTACTTGGGCTAATCTGAAGGTCACATGAAGTTTGTAGCTCTGTAGCAATTGACTGTGCAGAAAGTCGGCGACCTCTTTGCACTATGCGCTTCAGCATCCGCTGACCCCTCTCCGTCACTTTACGTGGCCTACCACTTCGTGGCTGAGTTGCTGTTGTTCCCAAATGCTTCCATTTTGTTATAATAGAGCTGACAGTTGACTGTGGAATATTTAGGAGCGAGGAAATTTCACCACTGGATTTGTTGCATAGGTGGCATCCTATGACAGTTCCACGCTGGAATTCACTGAGCTCCTGAGAGCGGCCCATTCTTTCACAAATGTCTTGTTTCACAGTCTGCATGCCTGAGTGCTTGATTTTATACACCTGTGGCCAGGCCAAGTGATTAGGACACCTGATTCTGATCATTTGAATGGGTGAGCGAATACTTTTGGTAATATAGTGTATGTTTATGTCCCCTGAAATATCTGACTTTGACTCTACTGACTTGCATCTGTGCACTAGTTTGTCACTAGAGAGGTGTTGTTCACAATCCTATTGAAGGTGTCTGTGAACGCCCCTAAAATCTGACATTCACACACACCCTGGGTCAGCTAGGTTTGGTACATCACAAATCTGACAACCAATCCTGTCAACTGATGGGATGTTGCTTTCCTTATCATCAGCAGCAGCTTTTTTTGATGGTTAGATGATCAAATATGGCACAATATTCACGACCTGACGGGACTTCCGCCTCCTGTGAACAGAGCTCTGGATCCGAGCCGGTCTGCGAGCAGGCGGGGAGGTGGGCAGGGACTATTTGCATATTTTTAATGAGGGCAAGCGAGTAGAGCTTTGGTCCCATTATTATTATTATTATTATTTTAATGAGGGCAAGGTTTAGAGTTACATTTAAGGCACAGAGGGATGTCTTTCTTGGAAAAAAAACAACACTTTAAATATGTAATATTGATAAAGTGAAATTATTTTCAGGGGCTGCTGGGGAGGTGGGGGGGGGGTAAGAGACATCAGTGGCACTTGGTGTGAGTGGGATAAAACAAAAACAATGGAATTTCATTCTACAGATAGATAGATAGGTACTGCCCCCTCTTTCCAGGCATCTCACACAAACAAGGTCCTAGTCTACTGAATGTAGGCTGTATAAAATTAGAGTTCACTGAAATTGCCGAATGCATTCTTAATCCCATCAAAGGGCCAACAAGTCATCCAGAATCTAGATCAATGTTATATGTCAATATGGTGGCTGGCTTAAAAAAAAAAAAAGAAAAGAAAAGAAAAACTCATCAATCAGTGGAACTTGCTATACTTTTCAATTCCCCAAGGTAATCATTGTTAAAGGGAAAAAAAAAAAAAAGAAATCCATTTCCTGGAGATGCACCAATTTCTTCATCTTCATTTTCTGAAGTTGAGAATACCAACCTCTTTCAGTCTCCCAAAACCAATGTTCTTTGTTCTGTGGAGAGGAAGCTGTTTTGGTGTCGGCAGAAGATGGTTTGATGGCCTTCCCCTGGAGCGCAACACAAAAACACATCCATTTTTCATGGCTTTGCCAATGCTGACTTACAGGTTTCTTACAGTGCTGCGAGCCCTCCTCCAGACAGCAGTTGAATCTGACACCAACAGGGACGGATGGATGGCAAGGAGGATGGATGGAGTGATGGATGTGTGTGATGTGAAGAGGGAAAGCCTGAACCCGTTCTGACAACTGGAGCTCACTGTCAGCCTGCATGGAGAGAGGGAGATGAAACTCTACCAACTCTCAATAAGAGTCACGTCACAGAAGTTTGCCAGTGTTTGTAAGGGATGAAAAGGTTCCTCTTACACATGCCTCATACTGCAAGTGATAGAGATATCCATGAAGTGAAATACATCTTTATGAAACTGTAGCTTCATGGCAGCTCCTTGGTGTTTTGTTCAATTTTGAGCTTTGCGAAAGTCCCCCATATGATCTAACAGGATACTTTGTGCTGTACAGTACCAATAAAACTTCCTGATTCATTGTGGACCAACACTGAGCAATACTGCTGAAAGTCTGAGGGAGAGCAAAGATGAATGAGCACAGCTTAAAGGTTCAAGACATCATTTTTTGATGGAGGAAACTAAATCTTTTTTATTATTGAGTATCAGACTCAATACTGTACTCATGGGAAATAAAGGGGAATTAGCTGGAGGAGTTACTGTTTGCACCCGGTGTGGATAAAGGCTTATGGGCCATAGGGAGGGTGCCCCCGAGGTGATTTTGGAGGTGGGAGGTTGAGCGGAAGGAGAACGAAGCAAACTGGGTCAAAGAACAAAGGAATGAGAGGTGAGGCATTGTGAAAGTTGCAGCTGCTATTGTGGCAAGAAACTGAAGCATCGGCTGCTATGCTCTGAAATCTCTCTTTTATTAATAAATCTCCATTTGGAGCTTAATGATTTGAGTGACTGAGGAGGCATTTCACATACAAAGCGGCTCGGGCCCCATCACATGTCATTTACATTCAGTGAATCGTTCCTCACTGTAACAGATCAATAGGAAGATATTTCCACTGAAACCATTTAGTGCTTATACTGTATCTCAGCCCGTGACCTATTTTTCATTCTCGCGCCTCAGGCCTGATATTCTAATGCATATAGTATCAAGATAGCAGATAAGTGAAGACAGGGGCCTGAAAATGTGGCTTAACTCCAGCCTACACACTGTGGTCAAGTTATAGTGGTCTTTTCTGATCTGATCATAATGGATGAAGTGAGTACACAAGGAGGAAAAGAAAGAGAGAGACCAAGAGAGAGAGTGAGAGAGAGAGAAAGGAGGAGGGAGATTTATAACCACAAAAATGCAGGACTAGATATAAAAAGTTCAGGTACAATCAATTTTAGAGAGTTTGTTCAGCACAGTGCGGGGGCTTTTGAATAATTCACAGGATGCTTAAATAGCTCCTACCTTCAGGTATGGAGGATTTGGGTGGCACAGACTGTGTGAGGCTTGCTGAGCGGACGCAGACGGAAGAGAGAGGGGGGGGGACAAAGACAGAAGAAGAGGTGGAGGGTTGGGGTTGGGTAAACTGGTTGAATGAACTTAACTGAGATGAGTCTACCTGTCCCCTCTCTCCACTTTCTTTCTTTCTTTCTTTCTTTCTTTCTTTCTTTCTTTCTTTCTCTCTTTCTTTCTTGTACCTCCTCTGTGCTCGCTGTGCGGCCATTAATAATGCAACAAAGCTTGGGTTAGCGAAGACTGCTTGGGTGCTCATTTTAAAGTGTTTGTTTTTGCATTGACGTCCACAGCGCAAGCCCTCCTTAGCAGCTAACGGGGGAATAATGTCCTACCATTAACTACAAAGGCAACTTACCTGGAACTTACCTTTGACCGTGGGCCCTTCCATTTCTCTTGGTCTAGGCAGTGAAAAATTAAAGGGGTATTTTTCTGCTTTAATAGCAAATGTGGTTGAAAAATAGTCTCAATGGATAGCCATGGGGAATAGCTGCAGGTTTTAACAGAACAACCATTATTTACAGATAAAGGGGAAAGGATGGATTCCCAAATTTGCATATATACATATTGCATTGCATGGCTAGTGTGAGTTGAGTTGATTTATGTGGAGAAAGACAATAGATAATCCAGAGGTAATGTGGTGCTTTAACATCTTCAAAGTTAAGCCAAACTTAACAAAGCCTTTCAATCAAACTGCAACACTTGCATGTCGCTCAGATGACAGAAACAGGCAGGGCTGTTGCCTTAATATTCAACTCTAATCCCCATTTTAATCTTATTCCAAATAAACGTAATTTAAGGGCTTTGTTCTGCATCTTTAAGCATGTGGAAGTAAATCTGGTCTTGTAAGTATTTTCTCATTTGATTTGGATGTAATGTACCAGTCAGTCACTCACATTTTTTCATGCAAATTCTCAGATTTGATCACAGACCTTGAGACTCCAAATGCCAACATTCCTATCATTGTTGATTTCAACATTAATATCACTTGTGATTCTTTTTGCACTACTTTCTCACCACTAACTGAATAACTGCAGTTTCAGTCAGTATGTTCAAAACCCACCCACTGCTGTAACATATGGCATTGCTGTCTCTAATTTAGCAGTTTCTTCCTACATACCAGCTATAAGACTGGTATGTCCATAGTTCTCTCTACATGCCAGCTATAGGGCTGGTATGTAGGCAGAAGTAGGTTAATCAAGGTAAAAAAAAAAAAAAAAAGTTCTTCTTTGGCATTGTTCTGAAACTCACTCAAAGCATGTAATCCCATAACACTCGCCCCTACCTCCTGTTTCAGCTCACATTCGTTTCTGTACACACTCTCCAAGTGATGGTCTTTCTACACCAAGTCCATGTTTTTTGTCCATAACCCCATATCGTGTCAATCATGTTTACACACTTAAGTCCATCAGCAAAGTTTTTGTAATAGGTTCAATTTTCTGCACTCTTTTACAGCAAGCTTAATATATTGATGGGACAAGTTAATACATTGTCAAGGACAAACTGGGCAGCTCAGCCATGACTACACATGACTGGATCTACTGGAAAACACTGAGAATATCAGCTCTGCAGAAAAGTGCGATAAACAGACTGATCCCAGGACACCTGCTGACCGGGATCTGGTCTGTATGTTGCAGCATTTTGAGGCTGCGCCCTGAGGATCTGCACATCCAGTTGATCATAGAGACAGAAATGAACCCATTCAGTTTCTGTGGAGATCACCCGGTGTGAACTTGGCACAGGTTTGATCACCTACCAACCTCCTTGCTGCTCTTGACACTTTCTCAGGATTGGATGTAACCAGAGATTTCTTTCTTTCTGTCTCGTATTGCAAATTTCACCACAAATAGAATAATAAAACGCATTGGACTGTTTGCAAGGTTTCTGTACATAACAATTTTTATCAGATGACGGATTAAAAAATTATTAAAAATAAGGACTTGATGTGCAAAGGCCTTAATTCATAACTGCTGGTCTCAAAAGACAGCATCTGTAGATCTGCATTTTATTTATTCATTTATTTAATTATTTATTTTTTACAATTTTATGATCCAGAGTGATTCATATGATTCCTTACTTTCCACTGGCATTGTGCATTCTACCTTGAAAGCTGCTTTGGGTAAGATGCTATGTTAATAAATAATTGAACCAATAAATAAAATAAACACCCTCAGAATTACATAGATTGATCTCAAACCTTTGTTTAAAACCCTTTATTTCCATAATATATGAAGGACGGCAGCCAGACTGTCCAATAGTGATTTACTTGAACCATTTCTGTTGTGATGCACAGCAGAACTTTTCATTCTCCTGAAATCATAGAAGTGGTCAATGATCTGTTTATTTTGGAGCACCAAACATGTAGATCCTCTGATATGTTTAGCACTGCAGTCTTTCTCTGTGTTCAGTTGATTGCAATTTGCTTCTAGTTAAGGATTGCAAGGTGAAGCAGATGAATAAGATTCTGATTCAGCTTAATGGCACTGAGCTGAGCTAAGCTGATATTTGACGATTGATGTTTTCATGCTGAGGGCAGACAATTTATATCCTCTATATGGTCTCATGGTATTGCTATTTGTACAGCAGTACTCTGTTCAAGGCCAGCAGCTATTCTCTAGTTTCATGCATCTTTACATTAATGTTAACGAGCAACTGTAAGCATGTTTTTTTTTTTCAATCTGAAGTTATTATTTCAATTAGAGTTTTTTAGTTTTGATGTAGCTGACATTTTGTTAAGTTCAAGGAATATTTCCAGATACACT
Source organism: Myripristis murdjan (assembly GCF_902150065.1). Lineage (NCBI taxonomy): Eukaryota > Metazoa > Chordata > Actinopteri > Holocentriformes > Holocentridae > Myripristis > Myripristis murdjan. The sequence goes on along the minus strand of NC_043987.1, from coordinate 15,919,759 downwards.
GGTGATCTTGTAAATATGAAGAGGTCAAGGTATGAGTGACAAAGGTAATAAAAACAAGTGCGTCACAGATTAGGAGATATATGTTTGCAGTTGCAGTGACATTCAGCACCACCTCAATATCTGTGTGTCAAAAAACAGTCAGCTATAACTCTCCTCTCTCAAACTCAATTTTTCCTCTGTGCTTTCCTCTTGCTTCCTCTCGCTCTTTCACACACATAAACAAACACACACTCTCTCTGTCTCTCTGTCTCTCTCTCACACACACACACACACGCACACACACACAAACAGAGCAGATACTGTCCTCTTAGATCATCCAAACATCAATAGGTTGTCATATAGCACTTCCTGCTGTCATCTTCGTGCATGGGGAGCCACAGAAGTTTTTTTTCCAGCAGGTGAAGACAATGATACGCAGCAGTCCTCACAGAGATGAAGAATACCAAATATACACGTATGCACATACGCACACTGAACAGAAATAAACACGTTGAGTAGTGTGAACTTAGACACACCCATCCACACAGACACACGCTGTCTGTCTAAGGTGAAGACAAGGTCTAGCATCAGTTTTAAATTCGCGTCAAACTGTGAGACATACAGCATGAATAACACATGCTGAAAGAAAAGTACAAGTTTAGAGAGGAAAGAGATTGTATTCACATTGTTATCGACAGGGATGAAAACTAACTTTTACTTTCACCAGCCACAATGGCAGATAGTTTCCAAAATACACCAAGTGCTCTTCAGCAACTTTATTTGGTTAACTGTTATTCAAGAGGCCCAACTGTGGCATGTATTCAATAAAAAAGGAAATATCTTTGGGGAGTTGATTTCCTGGGCTCCTCTTGCACCTGTAGAATCTAACCATCTAACATGCTATTTTGGAGGCATACATTCATTATTTATAGGCCACTGGCTGGTGATTAGGTGGTAGTACTGGTGGCCCCGCCCCCTCCTGGCAGTAACAGTGGCTGCTGCTCCATGGGGCTGCTAAAGAATTGGCAGGATCATGGGATGCTGTGAATTTCAGATTCTGCATAATTTGTAAGGAGGCCCAGTTGTGACAAAACAACTGGGAACGTGATTCGACTGTTATCACACCACTGACTGGGCATTAGCAGTCATAAGCACATGTCACTCTGATGCTCATATCCCGCCGCTGGCTCCCAGTTGCTGCTCGCATCAAATTCAAGTCCTTGATACTTGCCTACAGAGCAGCAACCAAAACTGCTCCTACCTACCTGGATTCCTTCTTTCAGGTTTACGCTCCCTCCTGCCCTCTTCCCTCTGCCATGGAGTGGTGCATGGTGCCTCCAGCAAAACGAAAGACCCTAAATCACCAGCTGGACTCTTCTGTGGTTCCTTGGTGATGGATTGAACTACAAAACTCCATTCAATCTGCAGACTCCCTGTCAATCTGTAAGATTAGGCTAAAAAACTGGCTCTTCAGGGAACACCCGCTAACCTAACAGACTGTGTAAATAATAATAATAATAATAATAATAATAATAATAATAAATTAAAAAAAAAAAACTCTACCTCTATGCTTTCCTCATTCATCCATGCACTTTATGCACTCTATACATTACCTCCTTGCACTGGCTTGTAGTGCAAGGAGGTAATGCTCTCTGAACCAGAACAGGATTTTATCGGTACTGGATGTCATTGTTCTCTCATGAATTTATCTTTGCTTGGCCCTCATTAGGCTATGTATGTCACTTTGGATAAAAGTGTTTGCCAAAAGTAACTTGTAATTTTAATTGTAATCAGCCCCACAGGTTTGGGTCAGGAGGTCCCTGCTGCATCTGCTGGTGGGTCAAAAGGCCGTTGATCTATTCCTATCATCAGTCTCTCTTAACCAGTCAAATGGGACCCTGGGGCCAGACCTGGTATAAAGACCAACAGAGTCGCTCACAGAAAGAGGTGGTTGGGGTTTAGGGCGGGACAATCGCACCATCCTTCACTCCTTCACAAGTCCCGACAACGTTGCCAAACCCTTCCCTAAAAATATCAGCCAGCTAATGATAACAGACTTCTGACCCACTGGAAGGTGATTACGACTGATAACATCCATTCAGTTGTGTGATAACAGTCAAATCAGGTGCACTGGGCCAGCTCTGGCTTGTTTTTTGGATGACATCATTTCCCACAGACAATCTGGTTAAATAGCAGCACCACCACCATATTTTAATATTATTCAATGCCATTCAGTGGTTGGTTTTATCGAAAGTACATTAGTACATTAACTAAATGAGATGCAAAAACGAGAACACTGAATTCATTCATATTTTTGAGAAAAACAACATATAAATACAATGTTAAGACTGCCACAACATTTGGCCCTCCATGGCACTATCTATCTATCTATCTATCTATCTATCTATCTATCATATAGATGTTACAAAGCCTCTAACCTAACAATTTGTTCTTTATTTTTGATGTATTTACTTTGTTGATTACTGTTTTGAACTTCATAAATTGATGTTTATGTGTTATACAAATTACTTTGGTTAATACATATATAATACATAAATGACTGGTCTCTAATGATCTACATCAGTAGAAGAAAAACTCTGTGGCTCCATGCTGTAACACATCCCAGCTCCTCTGACACCCTGGAGTGATCCAACCACTGTTTAATGAAGAGAAACTCGTCAGACAGTTCAGGCATGCAACTTCAGTGGCTCTGGATCAGCTGATGTGCCTGCTTCACCAGCTGGGCGGTCTGTAAGCTCTCAAGCTCTCAAACGTCATCATCCTGTTGTCTCTGTAGGTGCTGCTGCTGCTGCTGCTGCTGCTGCTTACCCCTGCAGCATTTACCTGTGGGCTCTGTTTCCTCATGCTTCACCACGGGGGGCTGCTCTGGTCTCTCCCTGCTTGCTTCCCTCTTGCTTTTGCCGACTTAAATAACACTCAGCAAGGACTGATATGAATCAGAGCTTTGAAGCCAAAATAAAATCAATATCTACATTTATTCTGAATTAATGCTCCATTCCTTATGTGAGCTGACTGGCTGAAATGTTGCTCACATGGCAGCAGAAAATGCTATGTCAGACACCATTTCAAAATCAGCTACATAAATACTCAGTGTCTCATGTGATAGTCCAAAGTCCTGTTTTCTCTGACCTAATTATTTCAATCCGTTTAGAGAGAACTTGGGTCTTTTTTTCAGGGCATCACAACAGCTGCCATCAATGCGTCATAAAATAAACATGAAGCATTCGCTCCATCATTTGCTCAGTTATTTGGCAGTAGAATTAAACCTATGGCAGAAAATGCACTTCATATGAGTAGCAAACTACCAGACCCCTTCAGAGTTTTAAGTCATGTGTATACTTAAAAAGAAAAAAAATCCTTCCATATACAATGTTTTCAAAAATAATACAAACCAGTGCTGTTGTAAAAACAGCCTTTGTGTCAGGCACACAAAAGGGACAGGAGTCTTTCTTTCCACTGAGTAGCACAACATGTGGTTTCAAACAGGTGAGGCTAAAATGGACAAGAAAGAAAATGGGTATAGTCGGTTGATCACAGCCAAATCAGTGGTTAATGGGGAAGCAGTGTGTGCATGTGTGTGTGTGTCTTGAGCAGTGTCAACATGTGTGTATATGTGTACATATACGACTGTGTGTAAAATTAGGAATTAGAGCAGGGGAGAGAAGAGAGTGTCTGCATTCGGTGTGGGTCAGTGCTCAGCGCCCAGCCTCCCTCCCCATTTCCCTTTGAGACAGCTATAAAAGAATATCTGATGTGGATGCAGGGAGCGAGGGAGAGTCTGAGAGGACAAAAGGAATGCTATATCAGTGTGGCTGCCTGAGCCAGTGGGTGTTTTTTATGCCAACAATCCACACAGATTCTATTCAAAACACATAGATGTACTTTCACACTCTCATCCCGGAGAGGGGTGAGAGAGGGAGAGGAGGAGACAAGGAGAGGGGGAGAGAGAGGGAGGGGTTGAAGGGGTTAGAGAACAGGAGCGTAAGCAAGAAATCTGCAATTACCAAAACAGAAACCCGGATGCAATTGGGCAAAAAAAAAATTGTTGCAGAGTTTGTTGTGCAGACAGCAAGATTTTGAGCCTAAATAATTCACACAGTGCTTAAATGGCCCCTGGCTTCAGGATTGATGGGTTTTGATGACTGACCTGGGCACAAGGAGCAAGTGAGAAAAAGGCAGCATTGTTCTCCCCAAACACACAACAGAGTTGTTTACTAACTTCAGGGTGCGCACTTATGCTGGGTTTTGAAATGATGTCTAAATTTATAGTAACTTATGACAAAATCATGAATGCAAAGCTCAGCTGTCTTCAGCAATCTTGTTCATAACCTAATGCACAATGGCATTTATTTATATTCTGTATCGCTTTTCTATAAATGAAGTTTACAAAGTTCTTTGCAGAACACAAGAGAAACATAGCAAAATAATAAGAAAACAAAAGGCAAGATTAAAACCTATTACTTAGAAGTATAAGTCAGTGAAAGTGTAACTTCATAAGACAATGGTTTTGGTAGATTAATTTTATTGAAAAACAGACAGAAGCACTTTGGCCAATTTTCTCAGACTGCATTCAAGTTTATGTAGAGTTAACAGGTCTACAGTGTTGCTGGATGCCAGCCCTAGATGAGCTTTAATTGTGAGGTTTTGAAATAAATTGTGAAAGTGACAGATAACCACTGATGCGAAGCAAGGATTGGATGTGGCTGGTAATGTGGTGTCTTTGTCTGACATTGGCTAAAACCCCAGTGGCTGCATTCTGTACAAGCTGGAGGCATGGGAGGGACTTGTGTCTGAGGCAGGAATAAAAGGAGTTGGAATAATTTAGATAAGAGCAGGTAAAGTCATGGATGACCTTCTCCAGGTCGGGAGAAGATAAGAATGGTCTGATTTTGGATAACAGCTGCAAGAAATAGGACTAGTGTACATTACCCTCTTCCCTGCCTGGCAAAATGCACGCAGCGCTGCATCTCTGGACCTGGGATTCATGAATGGGAGAAGTTTAACTACACTGCACACTGAGCTAACTTCAACTATTAATCCATTCTCAGTAGTTAAAAGGGCCCACTTAAAAGTGTCCTGTCTTCTTAAGGCTCACTTATGCTCAATGCTAAGTGCGTATACGAATACAGCAGAGTCTTCTGTCTGTACTCTGTTCATTTCATCTGTATTTCTGCATGTTTTCAGGAAGCTTACAGATATGAACATAATGGAGCAGTGCCACCGGAAATCGTGGGGGCAGCGTAGCCTCCATAGTCACGGAGAGGACATGGAGGAGACATTTTTAAAAATGGTATTATTAGAGAAAAGAATTCATGTGTCCTCCTGTTGCGATGTATTTAATGACCTCACAGATGGACACCGTCTACAACGCTGCCCCTGCTTTTGCGTCTTTGTGGCAAGTCCATTATTACAACCTCCTCCACTGTCATCAGAAACTTTTGACTCTGAGCTGCCTTCTAGTGGATTTATTGGTTAACATCCATGCTGAAAAAAAGAATGCATGAAAGTATGTGGGCAATGACAGACTTTTGAAACAGATGTATTAATTTTCATATGTAAAGGGAGCATGAGTGAGCCATTATCTGTTCTCTCTCTTTGGTGCTATGGGTTGCAGGTCACCTCAGCTCTAACCATCTCAGCTTTAATCCTGATTTTTAATTATTAGCAGTGGGGCTTTCACTAAAGACAAATTCCCATTATTCAACTACCAATATGTTTTTATTTATTTTGGCATTTTGCTTATTTTGATAAGTAAGTAAGTAAGTAAGTACACTTTATTAATCCCACAAGGGGAAATTCCAATTTAAGTTACATCCCGTCCAATAGTGATAGTGATAGTGGTAGTAGAGAGAGACAGGAAAGGTAGGGGAGAGAGGAGATGCCTAAAGTTACATTGTTAACTTACTATGCATCATTGGTCCAGTTTGTCAAATGTGAGATGAGAGATTGGGCAGCAGCAGCAGGAGGTTCTTCTCTAATGAAGTGATGGGACACAGTGGGTTCCCTGGCTGCTCAAACATAAATCCCTGAATGCTCTCTTAGTTTTTTTGCTGGCATCTTTTTGAATTTTTGTGCATGCGTTGAATGAGAGCAGCACTTTAGTACCGAAACTGTAATGCGGTCACAGGTATTTATGGAGTATTGTACAACGGCTTTGAAGGCAGCTCAGCCAATCACAATCAAGGACTGGAACTATCCATTTTATAATGTTAATTCTGTCTATTTAGATCTGATGCACTCGGTGCATGTAATTTCTGGATTGTAAAGCACTATGAGCTGCATTTCTTGTGTGAAAGGTGCTATACAAATGAAGTTGTTTAGTATTCTTCTTCTTCTTTTTCTCCTTCTTCTTCTTCTTATTATTCTTATTATTATTATTAGCATTGCTGTTGATTACAAATACTGTTGGGGCTCCAAAGAGATGACATCTAAGTCAAAACGACTCTTTTCAAAGATTTGATAGCTGCTTTTCAAACAAGCTGATAGTTAATGTTCTGAATTAAAGCCTCATCCACCTTGAAGAGTGACACAAATTTAGCCAGGCAGAGGCTTTGTGATCCACTGCTCTTTGTCAATGCTATTCTCATAATGTGCTCATGAATGTGGCAAATACTTCGTGACTGAGTTTAAATGAATATGGCAACGTATAATCAAAGAATTCTTGTGGACGCCATATATTCAGCGGTACCATTGGATGAATTTCAGACAGAAAATTGAGTTTTGTACATGAAAGGGACTGCAGGGCTCACATGGCCCTTGAAAAAACTTATGAATTCAAGAAAAGTAAATTACTTTACAAATACGTGTAAATACATGCATATCAGTATGCCATCATCAATATGTCTCCACTTCCCTGGACCTTTGTCCTTCCTGGCCTCATCAAAACTGCTTTTAAAAGGAGTCATTCACTGTTAAATCTTGAGTTGACAAGATCGTGAGTAAAATATGAATCCTCTATGATGTTCGATCTTGACCAATGTCATGTCTTATCCACTGGCACGACATTTTTAAGTTCTTCAGTTTCACCAAGTAAAACTTTGTAATTTATTAAAAAGTCCTTGGGAACCATGGGATTTGTTTGTCCTTCAAAACAGACAAAGCGACAATAGAAATTTAGCCATGACTAGTATCCAGGACATCTTCACAGAATTACACCATTATCATTCTGAACTAAGCCCCCACTCTCCTGCCTCTCTGACACTGCGTAATATCAGATATTTTCATGTAACCTAAAACAAACTGATGCCTATCTATTCTGACATATACAGTACTCTATTTCCATACAAACAGATAAATGGAGGCACATCTGTGCCACAGCACTGTCATCTGATTTCTGGAATATACTCGGCACCATTTGTTACACGTGGCACAGCTGTCGTAAATCCGGTTGTTGCCAAATCCTCCCTCAGCCCGAGACAGCCTGTGGCCAACGGATGAAAAAGGAAAACGAGAATGGGGGGAGGTGTGTGTGTGTGTGTGTGTGTGTGTGTGTGTGTGTGTGTGAGAGAGAGAGAGAGAGAGAGAGAGAGAGAGAGAGAGAGAGAAGAAAGGGAGGGAAATAGAGAGAGATAGAAGGAAGAGGGTGAGTCAGCGGAGAGGAAGCAAGTACGTGACAGGAGGCCTTCAGGGGGTGGAAGTGGCCATGACAACTTTTAGAGCTGGGGCATCACACTAATGATGGCCGCTTAGCGTGATGCGCTCGGGCAGTGTGAGATCTCCTGTAGAGCAGAGTAATGGCAGTGGAGCTGTGTGCTGTTTTCATTAAAAGTTCTTGTTGTGTTGAGTTTTTTGCAAATTATTAACAGTAAAATTGATTGTATTAAATCAACTGTCACCGCTTTCCTAGAAACAGATTTCATTATTTCCTCTCTCTGCTAGTATTAATCATGTAGGGAAGGAGGTTAGAAAGATATCACAGCACAGTGGAACTGAAACATTCAATATGGTAAGCACAAATCAAATCATCAAGGCCACAGTCACATTTTGTGGCATTGCAATGTCCCTGTGTAAATGTCCCTGATTTGACAGAGATATTTTGATTAAAAACTTTTACTTGTGGTATTAACTGTTATTTAGTGTGATCAGTATGTGTGCATGCTTTGTGGCAACGTTTGCTACCAGAATGCAAACCAACCAACAAATACAAAAGTTTGCATTTTTTTGCACAAACCAGCGAAAGTGATGTTTAGCTGAACCACATCAATGCAGTTCCAAATTCTATTGGCTCAAAAACATCACAAGGTTATGTAACAGCTCATCATCCTGAATTATGTTATTCTCTTGGCCATGTTAGACCTTCTACAGGTGCTGTTTGCATGAAGCTTGGAGGAAACTCACCAGGCTGCTGGAACAGTGGACTCATCCTGGAATAATGAAAACACTGGAGGCAGCAAATCCTGCTAAGACTTGTGTACTTGCAGTTTTCTTTATGCATGTTTGCATAAACATGAGCTCACTGTGTAATGTGTACAGCGATGCATACATATGGCTCAGTATCCACAGCTCAACAGGCATACATTCAGCACATAGATTGTACATGTTAAGACACTGGCTCATGCACAGACATAGAAAATCCCACTTACATCTTATCTGAAAAAAAAAAAAAAAAGCTCTGCATGTGAATCTGTTTCAAATGTTGATTGTTCTCACAGAAATGTTTGCACTGCAGTGTTCATGCTTAAAGCTTCCCTACATAATGGGCTAAGCTGGAAGGAGACTTAGCTGTGCATAATTTCAAGTTGTATTTTTGGTCTTTCATACTGAAGCCTTTAATCATACTGTTTGACCCTCATGCAGCTGTGCACTGGCATGGTTAAAAGGAAACTTTTTTTTTTTTTTTTTCCCCGCGAAGAATACAAGATATTGTTTTTGAAAAGATTCCATCGAACAAAGGCCGCTATGATTTGGGCCAATTAGAACATTGTTAACAGAAATCAGGCAGTTTGTGGTGTCTTCTGCAAATGAGATCATAATTAGCCTCTTGCCTTTTTTTAATCTTTTTTTTTTTTTTTTTGTCTACCCCCCAAACTGAACACTTTGTCTCAGTGGAAACAGAGATGTGATGTGTCCACACCCTCAGTGATAATTATGACAATGATCACTTTTGCCCTTTTCAGAACTTGAGGAACAGTTTGACCCAGCAGGCACATCCCTCTTCAATTATTCACAGCTCAGGGTGGGTCTCAAGGTGCTCACTGTGCCATGGCAATACAAATTTTTGAGCATGTATTTCTTGATTTGATGGTTACAGCCCATTGTCTAAAGCTTTTTTGTCCATATCCAATCAATATTTACTGGAAGCCTCCTATAAATATCTTAAAGGTAGATTTCAGAGGACTACATAGCTTGATGTAATTATTCAGTTTGTCTCCTGCAAAACATTCTTACCAGCAGGCCCACTTTAATTTTGTACACAGAGCCTGCATGACCCCTAGTAACATTTGTCAATGAGGCTTTATGCATTCAATCAATTTGAATGGTGTGTTACACCATTTAACTCACAAAAAATATGTTGATCTGTAAGGTTTAGACTTGATCTGGGTGTGAAGGCGCCAGGAGGGCACCCAAACTACACAGATATGCACAGACCCTCCACACACACACACGCATGCACGCGGACGCACACACACACACACACAAGTGTAAAAAAGTAATAGGGTAGTATCAGACATGCTCTCCTTCCAGTCAGAGAAGACGGCGGCATTAAAAAAAAAACAACAAACTGATCTTTACTCACATCACACAGAGCCTGTGGCTACACATCAGTCCTCAAAGGATTTAGCTCTCTATATGTCCAAAAAAATGTTATGTGATGTCTGCCGAAAAAAAAAAAAAAAGTATGCTAATTCTTTTTGCAGCAGCTCCACAACCCGACTCTCTACAACTTTTCTGACAGATTACTATGGCAACATTACAATATTTTGTGATAACTCCTTGACCTTTTTTCTAAGAATGTGAGAACTGTGATCTAAGATCTGAAACCGAACAGACTGGCAACATGTTTGACATGACGTGGCAGTTGGAGACTCTTGTGACTCCAGAGCTGCGCAGGGAGAGTTACATAATTTATTATCAAGCAAAGTTGGAGAAGTCTGTCATAGCTGCAAAGTTTTCAGCTGCTATGCTATAGCTGTATCATTTACTTGTGTTTTTTACACTTTGTTGGTTTGGGCTGGAGCAATATTGTAGCGTGGGACTGATTCAGTGCAACACATAACTTTCTCAGAGAAACACAACACAATGGTAAACAAAAGGTTCTCCTGATGCAGCTGCTCAGTATGTTTGACAATACAAAACACTGTATAACAAACTTACAGACAAAACACACTTTAGTGCTCAAAGCACAGCAAAGAAAAAAAAAAAAAAAAAGATATCAAAATGATATCACATTCGTCAGTGTTTCAGTATTGACAAAAGAAGAATAAATTATTGAACTCAGGCAGCCAATGTCAGTCCAGCTGGTGTATTCCACTGGATGCCATGACAAAGCCACTGCATTGGCCATCGTCTTGACTAGAGCAACCCCAGAGAGCCCGCTGGACCAGCTGGCTTCAGACCGGCTCCACACAATGTCTGGCTTCCTTACACATCCAGAAGGCTCTGTCTCAGTCCCCTGGCTCCCCTGGGTCATCTAACCCTCCTCCCCTCCACATCACCACCCCCGCTTCGCTCTTCCTCCTGCACCCACCAGCCCAGCCAGGACCTGTGGCAGCTGGCCTTGGCTCGCTCTGTCCCCTGCAGCCTGCTTCTAATCAAAACAGCCAGAGTTGGCAGACAGGACCCGCAGTTATGATATTATGAGACAGCAGCAGACCTTTTGGGTTCTTGTGGCCTGGTCAGTTTTTTGGGGTGGGTCCCAGGAGCCAGCTGAGAATTTTAAAAAGGAATGACTTTATCTTTCCATTGGTGTCAAGTGCTCAGCAAGCAGGGGGGTGCTGAGAGCCAATGCAATTAATTACATTGTACTTTTAGAGGAAACCTGAGATGAGATATTGAGAATTAGAAATGTCATGTGAGAGAGAGTTTTTGTACCAGTATCTATATTCTCATTATTGCCTGCACTCAAGATAAAATTCATAGCACACATTTCCAAATCAGATTTTTTTTTTTTCAGTTGTGTAACATAAATGTCACTTGGAAAAACATTACATCCTTTCATGGAACTTCCCTCATTATACTGAATCTGCAGCGTTCTGCCTAGATAAAAGAGGCAACAAGATTGATTGACTGACTGACTGACTGACTGACTGACTGATTGACTGATTGACTGATTGACTGATTTGGTATGTAAAATCTGGCTGATTTAGTAATCAATCTGTCAGATGACAAGCAACCAAGCCCACAAGTCAGCAAACCAGCCAGCCAAGATTGGTTGATTGATTGATTGATTGATTGATTGATTTTGTTTCACTCTCACTCTCACTTGCTGCTCATATGCACAGATAAGATGCACATTGTATTGTAACACATGTATAATGGTACAACACACTTAGATATCACATAATCAAAGTACACAGTTGTTTTGTCTATGTCCTCAATAAAATCCACCTTTTATGCAATTAATCTCAATTATTTGAATATCAAATAAGTAAATAATTCTTAAACTGAAATTATCTTGCTATGAGGAACAGCAGAACATGAAATGGCTTTTTGATTATTATTATTTCTCCTCAGGTCTGCAAAAGATATATATGGCTTGTGAACACTTTTTGTCTAACATAATAGTTCTTACATGTTCTATAGCTGTACTGTAATTATGGGATAATGACCAAGAGGCTGGTCATTATCAGAAAATAAACCCCAATAATCAAAACCCAAACTTGTAGCAGAGGGTTTTTACTAGGTGTATTACATATTACCATCACACACTAATTGCAAAAGACTAATTATTTGGAAATGTCTTCAGCTAGCGTCCATGGACTATCCTGGAGCAACACCGCAATCATGGCAAGGTAAACAAATCCAGTAAGACAACTGCTGAACCTCTAAACAGCATTAAAAGTTTTGTGGTGTATGTATATGTTTTAAGTAAATAGGACAGTTTTTCATATTTCTCTGGCCTGGCATTATTCTGCATTATGGTTAATGTATTTTTAGCCCAGGGTGTCACCCATTCATTTGAAAACTGTTGTATTCATCATTACTGATGTAAACGGTGGTCTGTTATTCTTTAATAACAGGTGTCATTGTTTGCCATAAAGGGTATTGGGTATTGCAATGGATGCCAACACATAAATGCTATTTGAACCACATGAACAGGCTGGTGCCCTCATTTTCAGGTCACAACTTCAGTCCTTTGAATATAAACAGAAGACCAAATAAACTATTGTCCCATAATTACAGCAAGTAACTGTGTGACCACAGAGCAAACTTGAAGCTCCATCTGCAGTGCCATCGACCATGTGTTGCTTTGAGGTGTTAAAACCCCTGCAGAGCGTTTCCAAACGAGTTTAGCAGCAGCCGTTTCAGAGCTCAACGCTGGTCTCTACTACAATCAATACTGTGTAATCAAAAATCTTAATGCAACAAATCCAGGATTATCTCTGGTAGTGTAGTGTGCCTGTGAAAAGTAATAATATACACAACAGGTGCCCCTCAAATCAGCGAAACAGCACATCACCTTCAAACGAGCCCCATAATATAATTTTGCAAAAAGCTTGAACAGTACCAGGATGTTTTTTTGTTTTTTTTTTATGTATTGGAGGTCAGCCGGTTTTCAAGCACTTAATGGAAAGAGGGAATTTGACTTTGCTTTTCTGATCACGCAACTGGATGACTCGGCCAGCAGCTCACTCGGGGCTGTGTGGTGTGTCTTTGGTTACCCTTTAAACACTGGTCAGTTATTTTAAAAAAATGAATAAATGAAATAAAATAAAAATGAGAAAACAACTGTCCACAGGTGATGATTCATCTCCATGGTGGTTGTACTGAGGGGACTGTATGTGAGAGCTGAATACATCCTCCTGCCATTACTCTTTACAGCTGAGGTATGTGGTGGAGAGTTGGTGGGGTTGTATTCTATGCATTTCCATTGCTGGATTTTAAAGCTATTGAATAGGATTTTATTTTTATGCATGAATGTTTGCCTCGGTTCATATAATACCCTTTACAGCAAAGTACACACACATGAATACTCACTGCCTCACTATTGTGGCCATGTCCTGATGGCTGACCGTGTGGTGTTTGTGGGCGGCCATTCCCTATGGCAGCATGTGTGTTACATAACACCAACCTGTGAGCTGCTTGGTTTGTTTTTCAATTAAGGGCAAGTTATTAAGAGCTGTGTATGGCCACCAGTAGACTTCAAATTGGGCCCTTATTGCCCTTGAAAATGAAACAATGTTTACAGGGCTCAGAGAAATTATGTCTGTTGCTTAGGATAAAATGTGTGCATAACATTTATCATACGTAACAAGCAGGTCACCGACTACATTTAAGTGCACAAAATATTCTGGTTTTTCTGACCTTTATTCAGAAAAAGATAACATTGCTACTAAGCCGTTCACATGACTGATGAATGGAAGGAATGTGAGGTTTTCTAGGTGGCTTGTTTTCAACACAAACTGCAGTGAAAACCCCAACTGAGACACATAGTCCGGAGGCGCTGTACACATGACCAAAGAATGCTCCTAAAACCCAAATAATATCGACATATCCAACATGCCTTAATCAGAAAATGCTACATTTGGCAAAAGGCCGAATTAGGAATATCCTAATGGAATATGTTGTTTACATGGCCGCTATCAGATTCAGAATATTGTCATATCAGTAGAAATATTATGTGCATGTAAACGTACTGACTGAAACAACCAGTGGCAGACACACCTGTCTGTCTAGAGCTCCCTGGTGTAGGCAATCAGCCAAATAAGTGGGTGTGTATATATAGCATTCAGCTAGGAGCGCCAGTGCATTGCCAATTTCATTTGTTGGTGGTGCCACACTGGATGACTGTTGGTAGATTGGTACACTGTTACATAGCCATTATTTTGTCATGTTTATCTGGTTGAATAATTGCCTATGTCTTATACAGTACTCCTTGTACTTGCTGGGACACATGTCAGGTATTCCTGCCGGGTTTATGGCACAGGCAAGTAACAGGATGTCCTGATGGTGTTTTTGAGTAAAGTACTGTGAGAAGACATTCATTCATAGACAAAGATGGCATTGGGAGAGATGGTGCCAACTGAGGGGACAATCTAAGCTCAAGCACCCCTATTTGCTGAGGTAATCCCTGTGGCTGTCAGTTAATGTTCCCTCAATGTGTTACAAATAAGCCACTAATAATACATTCTGGGTTTCCTAACAGGGTAAGGCCTCTGCTGTATTGACTCACCCTGTCTTTCCACTACATTGTGATTTAGTTTGACTTGTAAATTTCTTCGATGCTAGAGACTATATGTATGTCTATCCTATTGTGCAGTGTTGTTGAGTGAATTCTATTAAGTCTTCCTTGCAGTGAGCAGTTGCAGCCGTACTTTGATCAGGCATGGTTCAGTCTAGGCTTGCTCTACTTGCAGTGGTGTTTTTAGTGTCTTTGTCTTCTTATCTTGTCCCCTTGTTTCACTGTGTGGCATACAGGGTCACATGTAGTGATAGGATGGCCACTTTTTGCCTTCCCGGGGCAAGATGGCCCCTCATTCTTCAGTTATGTTGTAGCAGAGATTCTCTCTGTAGCTCTGTTAGAATAAATGTTGTACCAGGATTTTAGAAGACAGATGAAAAGTGGGCCATTGGTTCGAATTTTTGCTTGACCTTGTAGTATTCAAAATAAACTTGTATTTAGTTGTTGCAAATGTGGAGAGGGCAGTGAGGGGAGAACTTGGGGAATTAGGGACCAACAATGTACAACAATTCCACCCCAGGAACTGAGCCCACTATAACCTTGAGTGTTTGCTGGTGAACTGACAACTAAAGATTTTAATGAAATAAAGCAATTCATAAGAGCAGGGACTGGAACTGTTGAAGGGGGAAAAGAAAAGGATTAATAGTCAAACGGAAACTACAGAAATCACTACAGGGAATAAAATTACATCATTAAAAATGACACTAAAAGAAAGGCCTAAATACTACTCATAGATATCCCTACTACCCTGAAACACATGAAGTCAGTCCAACACAACAACAAAACTAGGACAGAGTTGGGGCCACAAGTGGAAGGGCAGACTACATTAAGGAATGCCCAAGGGTGCTACCACATACTCACCTCACATGTGACACGGCAGTCATCACAGCAAACAAAATGGTGCTCTTTCTCAAACAGTTGTGAGGACCTCACCATGGATGCCTAGCCTCCCAACAAGACGGCCCTCCTCTCACTGAAATGAAAAGGAACGCATGCAAAACTAAAGTGAACAAGTTAAAAAGCAAATAAAATAACAAGTAAACTTAACATAGCTCTTAACTTTAAGACAATAAAATGTTGGTGGCAAAAATAGCAAAACAAAAATGGCAAAGCCAAAAATGACAGAACAGCAAAACAGCAGCTGGTGAACCCACAAAAGAAAAACTGAAATTAATGAGGCTCACCATGTCACAGCCAGGGGTGTGTGCCGTTAGCCTTAAAATGCCTCCTGCCTCCTACATTCCTTCACTACATCCTTTTTTTTGTGACCCTGGCGATTCATTTTGATGTCACCATCTTGCAGGCTGTCCCAGTACAGTGGGAAACAAATGAAGCAGCTTTAGACTCTCCTTCTAGAAACCTTTGAGCAAGGAAACTGAGGATGATCTGATCAAAAGGCATTTTTTTTTTAATGCCAAACCTAATTCTAATCTGCTGACACCCCTGTCAGTTGAAAGTCAATTAACTACCAGCTGTCATATATTATGACATGGCTTTGGGAAATGTTTGGACAAGATTCTTTGCTTGCAATAATAAAATTGGATAATAATATATTTTTTTAAGTCTCCTGCATTGTTATAATCCCCTCCCAACACTATATATAACATTCAGTAAAGGAGAAACTCCAACACTACTCTTATTTTAAACATTTATTGGATTTTGAGCAACTTGTTTTCTCCCAAGCTTTTCTAAGGATCCTGTATATACACTTTTGTTCCAAACCAAAAAGTCCTAATAAAGAGCATAATAAACTGCATGTAGTGTGCTGTACAACAATTTTTTCAATAAAGCACACCATATTAACTTGAGTATGCCAGTCATTTTACAGCTTTGTAGTTGGCTATTGATAATGATATTAGGAAACAGCTGTCCTAATTCTGTTCACTTCTCCTCACTCCCTTCCTCGCCTCCCCTCTTTCCTTTCCTTGCTTTCCTTGAGTTTCTTGCTGGTAGGCGAGAAGTGGTAGTGAGGGAGGAAGAGAAACAGGCTGTAGGAGACACAAGGGGGGGGCGCAGTCATGCTCTCGGTGCCTGGGACAAAAATGTATCCAAGATATATCACTAAAAATATGTCAGTGTGTTTATGACTGAGAGGCAAATTGAAATGTTCTGATGTGGCATGCCACCCCTGAGAACATCATTTGAATGCTATATGGCTGCCTGATTAGATTCATTTGGGCTTTTGATATCGCTTGCAAGCCTTTAGTCACACTGCCTCCAGTCTCACAGCTAGAGCGATCACAATGCTCAAAAAAGTCACATGTCTCCAATGACCTTCCCATTCCATGACTATTCATACTGTGTACCAGCACTGTGTACCAACACTGTCTAAGGTGAGCACTGT
The DNA here is from genome assembly GCF_902150065.1 of Myripristis murdjan. Taxonomy (NCBI): domain Eukaryota; kingdom Metazoa; phylum Chordata; class Actinopteri; order Holocentriformes; family Holocentridae; genus Myripristis; species Myripristis murdjan. The sequence continues at coordinate 15,903,074 of NC_043987.1, read as the reverse complement.
GAGAGTCTGATGCGCCCAAGAAAGACATAGATTGAGTTCTTTCCAGCTTGGTATCGAAGGCTTCTTTCGGCTGCCTCTGCTCAATGCCATTTTCCGCATCAAAAGGATTGGCAGGCTTTTGAACAAAATCAGACTGTTTTTTTTTTTTTTTTTTTTTTTTTTTGGAAGGCAGCTGTCCTACACTCAATATGATAGCTACATAAAAGGCCAGTAATGGTGAACATGTGGTGAAATAATTATCTAACCCAGCATGCATGGGTTACCCGGCACTGTATGTGGTGTGGGTGGGTTTGTTTTCTATGCAAACTTGTCCTCTGCCGGTTCATTTCCAGAGGCTGATCATGAATGAGGCACATCTGTTTAATAAAATCTGACTTTTAGAGTGTAGCAGTCTCTTATCTCTTGCATGTCTACGTGCTCATCTGTTTGTCCCTTTATATGTCTTTAGCGTCAGAATCTGTATTTGCGCTGCTTTCGATGTCAGTATTTATTTCTAATCCATCATTTCATGAGGATCTGTCACCCTGGTTTTGTTTACACAGTGACTTACTGGACTGAACACATGTCTCTACCTTGACAATAATGCCTGATTAATGCTGAAAAGCTAAACATGGGTTATACATAGATTTATGGGTGTAAAAGCTTTGTTTACATTTGTTATATTTGTGAGTCCTGCAGTACAACATAAGAACTTTCCTAACAGCCTATTTTCCATCCACACTTCCAGTGAAACTCTGAGAGCCTGTGTAAACACACATAGAACTGTCAAAAAATGTCAGCATATACTAAAGATAACCTCTAACACCAAGGTAAAACTTTCGCAAAATATGTGACAAGTCACAGCCTTGTACTCATAGTTTTGTCTTTTGATGCAGAATTTTCTTCCATGTAAATTTACAACAACAAAAGAATACGCTCTTAAAAAGCCACCGCATAACAGTTTGTTGTTCTCCTGCATCAGATCGGTGATGAAGACTGAGAACGGAAAGAAGTCTCACACTTTTTTTCCCTCTTACATTTGACTTACTATGTGTCTCACTGCAAGTGTGCGTGAGTCTGTGAGCATGTGCACGTGTATGTGTCTCAATGGAGTGCCTCTTTCAAATATATTCTGTTATCCTTTTGTGTGTGCATGTGTGTGTGTGTGTGTGTGTGTATATGCATGGGCGCACGTGCACGTACGCATGCACATCCACATTATCGAGGAGCATGACTAAAATGCTTGATGGTGTGTATTACAAAGTCTGATTCACAGATTTCACATTTATTCCTTTGTGTGTCTTTCATCAGGCTTTCTTTTGCATGCATGGATGCATGTGTGCTCTGTGTGTATGTGTGTGTGTGTGTGTGTGTGTGTAAGTGTAAGTGTATGTGTGTGTTCATGTGTGCTTGTTAGAGAGAGAGTTGTTTGCCCTCCTGTTCGTCCAGCTCATCTGGACTCTGATTCACATAGCTTTTGGCCAGTAGCGGGCTGGAGAGCAGGTAGCCAGCAGCAGGTGGCGTGGATGGAAGGTTGGTGGGATGGAGGGCTGATGAGAGCACACGAGGAGATATGTCAGGCTCACAGCATTTCGAACACTGTGTGACTAACTGACTGATCAGCTGGCTGGGTGACTGTCTCATGTAGACCAACTGTGACTCCAAAACATGAAGGAGTCAGAGGCTCTGACGGACGATCACACTCAACAGGTGGAACAGGGCTCAGAGCTACTGAAATCCCACACTGCTGTAGTCAGATGGGAAATGTAGTAGGGATGACATGGTAGTAACAAAGTGAAATGTTAGATAGTAGATAACCTTCAGTTGAAAAATTGGCCATGATGTGAAGCAGTTGATCAAGAACCTTAAATTCCCCCTCCATGCAATTGTTAAGCCCCTGAAAAATAATCCTTAATCATTAATATTACATATTCATATGTTTTTTCAATGAAAAAAAACATTGCTTTGTACCCTAAAAATGCTTAAGTGTAACTCTAAATCTTTGCACAGATCTATGAATATGCAAATTGCATACTGAATATGCAAATTGTGCCGCCCATCTCCCTGCCTGCTGGCACATACATGCTCATAAGCGGAGCTCTGGTCACAGAACAAGGAAGTATCGTCCATGACAGCCCATGAAACCATTAAAAAAACCTTCGGCAAATCTCTTAGTTACACTAATATTTGTTATGTGAGGCAGCTACTTTGAGTTGATCCTGTTGTTTTTTTTTTTTTGATCCTGTTGTTTTTTTGGCACAGACACCTCCACCTTCAGAAGAAGAGAGTGCTGACTCTCTAGTGACAAACTTTGCGCAGATACAAGTCAGTATAGTCAAGGTCAGACATTTTAGGAGACATGAACATAAGAAACACTCCTTTTGAGCAGTGGGGGACTTTAAGGTTGCTGGTTTGTTCCCTGTACTGACAAGGAGCTGCATTGCTGTATGAGCTGGTGATAAAGGTACAGCTAGTGCCTTGACAGCAAGGAACATATAAAAGAAAGGAAGGATATTATATCAGTGTTCAGTGCCTGAGCCCAAACTGGTGCAAAGTATGGAAACTTTTTTTGAAGATGATTTTTTTTTTTTTTTTTTGGCATTTCTGCTTTTATTTGATCATTACAGTAGAGAGAGACAAGAAAGGCACGGGAGAGAGAGGGGATGACATGCAGCAAATGGCCTGGGCTGGGATTCAAACCCAGGACAGTGTGGTCAGGATTCAGCTTTAACAAGTGGTGTGTGCTATTACCAGGTGAGCTACCGGGGCACCCTCACGTGTGTAAACTTTCAGCATGGTTAACAAAGTAGTGAATCAGTTTGCCACCCCTCTTTTTATAATCTTGTTAACAAGCTCACATTTGATGTATTGGTTTAGGTAAATGTATTTTTGGATGTGGCAAATATTACCATTGTCATCAACCTTAGCTAGAGCTGGGCTTTATGCTGGGTAATATGTAGCTACTGCACAGACACAGACACACACACACACACACACACACACACACACACACACACAGTGGATAAAAACATCAGTCTGCATTATGTAAAGTGTGTTTTGTTATGTAGTTTAATCTCTGTCCTGTCAAAGTTCAAACATTGGTTTAGTGGTTTAAAGTGGGATTTTCTATGCCTGTCCCAATGACTTTTATATTAGTGGCACCAAAGTTTGGCACCAGTACAAATTTTGAATGCTGTCCCTACAACACAGTCTTTTATATCTTTTATACCTTCTTTGCCTGACGGTGCCCGCACTTATGAAGTGCCCTCTATAAGCCTGGATTATCAATTGGGCATGCAGAGCACAAATCTGAATGCCTCAGCCATCCAGAGCCCTGGAAGCTGCATCTGACCATACCAGTGCCTATTTTGACTTTTCTTCAAAAAGTCCTATTCATGTTCAAAAAATATGAAAACTCGTTTGTGAAACTTGAAAGTTGCTACACAGAAGTACTTCTATCCTACTTGGCTGGCATGTGCTTTTGCTAAAATAACTGTTTTGTTCTACAATCTCTCAAAATTTGCACTTTAATACAATATCTTTTCTGGCTTTAAAGCTGGGAGATGTCTTTTGGGTTCACTTGTTAACTCCCAATGTTCCAGTGGGACGTAGGCAGCCCTGCTAGCTCACTGTTTAGCTGGTTTGAATAGCAAGCGCTCCGTCTTTATCTGTTTTTTGAGTAAGGAGCTTGTTTGCTTGTTCAGTGGCCCATCCTTCAGCCAGTCACTGACATCAACTCTACTTGGGAGTATAGTTTTGATGACATTTGGGAAAAAACGGCACAAAAAAGTGCACAAATTTTAATGGATTTACAATCAGTAAACATACATGCCAGCCAAGTGTTGACAAGATGGAATTGCCTATGTGTAGCAAGATTTGGGTGTTCAGATGAGCAAAAACTGGAATGGTTGTTTAATTCTGCTAACTTTATTTCAAAAGCCTGGAAAAGAAAACAAGATATTTAGTTTAATTATTATTTACTTTGATCTGTTATTAATTTATGGCAAGCTTCTGTCTGTGATTCAGGAGTTTGTCCTACTTGATAATGGTCTGATGAATCTGAATATGAACAATTCTTTAGTTGTCTCTTTGTTCCTTTGACACAATAATAAAATGTCATTACAGAGCTATTTTGATCTTCATATGATTGCATGAGCGCCTCCTATGTGCCATTTCAAATGTGTGCTTTGGGGGCATATGTCTCTATGTAATTAGGAGGTATAAGCGGAAAGACAAATTCCAATTACCTTGTGTAAATTGTCAAGAAAAGTAACCTTTTCCTGATATAATATAGTAATTTAGACGGGAAGCTCAGCTTAGGATAGGAGTTCAATCCCCGCTGACTTCTTAACCCTCAGTGAAAACACTTTCAAAAGTAAAGTTACTTCACCCCAGTGCTCACCACTTGCAACATGAAAGGGAAATAACTTGAGCCCATCGACTTTGAAGTGAAAGTTGTCATCTCTGCTCAGTCTTCAGTACTCGTTCCTACCCACCTCACCTCTATCGACTCCACACCCTCTCACTCACCGGAGGGGATGGAGTGCGACGCAGTGGGAGGTGGTGGGGGGCAAGTTGCTCTGGTGAGTGTCTGTCCCTTCTCCCCGGGGGCCTGTCATATTAGAAAGCGCCATCCTTAGCAGTGAATTCGCCAGCAGCTCTCTGTCAGTCCCAGCACTGTGTGCCTATTGTGCGCTGAGTGAGCATTAATGCCAGCTGGCATTTAACTCTCAGACTCTCAGAACAGATAGGACCTGACGGCTGTGATGGGCAGCGTGGTCATACGGCGCACCATGTTGAAGATCATCCTGAATGAGCTATTGCTGTCATTTTGTCTCAGACTTTTCAAGAAACATCTTGAGGAAATAGAGACTGATAAAACAGTTTTGAAAATGAAGCCCTTGAAAACAGCTGTGCCGGGGGAAAAAATGGCTCATAATCTGAATGGAGACAAAGTTTGGCTTTGAAGTTTTTGATATTCCAAAAGTCTTAGCAGGTATCTGACAGGCAACTGCTCCCTTGTCTTGGTCTGACAGAAACATAAAGGGAGCACCAAACAAAGGCTGCTGTGATATTCCTCACTGTCTGTCATTGTGAAAGTAGCTAATGGCTTGATCTGCCACAGACAAGCGTTTGTAGGCAGATTTCTAAATATATTGGGAGGATTAGCTAGTCAAGTCATGTGGCACACGCAACAGCCCTGCACTGCTATCTGCTTAGCAGGACAATTCTTTTCTGCTTTCCTAACAGTGTTGTCTGTCACTGGTTATTTTGAGATAAAGTCCCATGCTTAACCCAGCTGTTGTGTTTAGGTCAAATTTGACCCATTTTCATTTTTGTTTTGTCATAAATACTGTTTCTTTCATCTAATTGGCATAAAGCTTCATGACATCCTCAACAATAGGCATGAAAACAACAAGAACAAAAAAAAAAAAAAAAAAGTAGTGGTTACTCCCCCTCAAATTTTGATGTTCCATTGAAATTTCGACAGTAATGAGTATATAGTTTTGGAACAAAGTGTTTTTTTTTTTGTTTTTTTTTTCATTCAGCAAATGGTTTTCTTTCCTTCTTTCGCACACATTTCTACACATGCACACTCACATAAAGCTCATACTGTGTGCACTCTGGCATGCACGGCCATGTGCACACACTCACACACATGCAGATATCTTTGCAGCTCTTTGTGTCTATATTTACTGGAACAAATTTACAAAAATACATTCAGTTTAACTCTTGGTTCTCAGTAACAGCCTTGAAACACATGACCACAATTTCATCAGCCTCGTACCGTATCTATCTTGTCATAATGAATGGCAATAAATCATATCAAACCAACATATCATAGGAAAGCTATGACTACTACCAGTCTGATAAACTGTCTCAACTAAATGTGGTCCATAGACCACACATTCCAAAAGGAAAATCGTATAATAATAAATAGGAATTGTTTTTTTTTTTTTTTTTTTTTTACTAGGTGTAATGCTAAATTGGGTGGAGAAAATAAGTGTTTTATGATTGCTTTGTAGATTTTTACTGATCCATTTTGGATATTAACATAACATATAGAGAAATGAAACACTGTGACAGCTGCACAAATTGGTCATGCCATTTTTTATCTGTTCATCCAGTGAGATATTTATCCAATATTTAAAAGAAAAACTAAGGATTACTGGCAAATATGAGGCAGCCCAGGTCAAAACAACGACAAAAGCAAATGCTCAACAGTGACTGTGTAGGACTCAGGTGCCAAAGAACCTTTCACTTCCAATAAACCTCCTCTTTAGGATGAGTATCCCTGCGAGCACAATAGCCCTTGTATCAAGAGGACAATGAAGTAGGAAGGTGTAATGTAAGCCAACCTCTTGAGATGAGAGCACTCTGTGACACATAAACTCCTGTATTGCAAACAGCACTGACTGTGGAATTAACACCAAGGAGATTTGATAGTTTTTACTTTCATTAGAGCACTGAGTTTTCATAGCAACATCGTTAGGAGGGTCTAGCCAACAGATTCAACTTGACATTTTTCAGCACAACCCAGATGCCATTCAGCATTAATCATCACATGTCTGCACTAAGAGGCTGTGTCAATCAAAATGTTTTTTTTTCCCCTTTTTTCCTTTTCCTATTTTCATTGCTTGCCGTTGGAATACCTCATATCTTATAAAAATGCCAATTATTGTCTTTCGTTTTAATAGATTCAACTTGTGACAGCACATGGCTCAGATCATGTTTAAATTAAAGAACTTGCTTGGAGAGGGGAATAGACATCATCTCCTTTCAGGTCCCAGCTATCATGTTCCACTCATGCATCATGCTGTATCAACACCTTTGTTATTATGCGTGAAGCAATGCCTTCGAATGAAAATGGGCATGGTGCTTATAATTAAAAACCAGATGATTAAACTTTGCCTATGACTTGTGGATTTAAATCAAAAATATCTTTGGAACACGCTCATCTGGGAGAAGAAAACTCAACAGAAAGTGCAACATTTCCCCAACAATGAGAGATGGATCAATGCTTTTAAGATACTCGTCATAAAATATTATGTACACCTATAAATATCATATCTTGTCAATATCATACATTATACATGAATTGTTACATGATTAAATGTATTCAGATCTACAGGGGTCACACTATTTTCAGAACCTAAGGAGAATTTCGTCCAAATAAAGTATTTAGTACTAATAAAACGAACCCAATGATCATCCAACATATCAAACTAGGCAGAGTATAATGTTGTTTCACGGAGGCTTTTTTTTTTTTTTTTTTTTTTAATACACGGAACGCACTGGGCAAAGCCTTTTGGAGTACCCAGTCCAAATGTGTTTTTGTTTGGCAGCTGTAAGCCTCACTATTCGAACAGATCAAAAAGAGTCGGAGAGTAATAACCATAGTATGACTTGTGTCCTCTGGGACTCAGTGATGACGTGGGCTGAAGCTGAATTGCCGGAGCGCACAGATGATGAGCGGAAGCGCCAGTGCGCATCTCCCCATAATAATCTGCCCGCGCAGCGTTGCTGTCTTTTCAGCACCACGCACTGACAAACCAACCAACCGAGAGGCAACACAGAGTTCTCCACAACACGCTGAGGATGTTTTTTTCCAAGACCGCAAATCATTATAAGTTTTTTTTTTTCCCCATCAAACTGATTTAAACCAGACTTCAACCTGCAGAGTTTTCACATCCTAAAAGTAAGAATTTATATTTTCTTGGTGATTTCAGACTGGACAGACCATGTGGTTGATGGATGCATGATTTTCACTGCGGAGTCTCTTTTTTAATTCCATGTTTTTTCGACCAAGTGAACTTTCCTCGATGCTCTTGTGTCAGTTCCGAAGTCCAGAAAGATGTCCGCAACCACCTGATTTAACTAGTCGGCGCTGAAATAAGTTTCTTTGATCTAAGATCATCAGTGGAACCAAACCTTTATTTGATATTTTGGTAGTCAGTCAATACGTTTTTCGTTAATACGTGGAGTTGGTGCATTTAGTCGGGATGCTTGCTTCAGTAGTTGGACTTTTATACTTGGTCAGTGCACGCACTGTGCGTACACAGGATGCTACAGGTAGCCGCTTCGTTTGCAACGCCATTCCCCCGGGCGCAGAGCCGGGTTGCGGGTATGGTCCTACGGGGAACCGTGTCCAAAGCAGCAGTCCAGTAGAAGACGAGCTGCGGAACACGATCATCCAGCTCCGAGAGACCATTCTGCAGCAGAAGGAGACCATCGTGAGCCAGCAGGGGACCATCAAGGAGCTCAACTCCAAGCTGGCGCGCTGCGAGGCGGCCGCTGACGAGTCATCGCAGGGCAAGTCCCGGGGTCAGGGCTCCAGACGGAAGGAGTATGGCAAAAACACCATGGGTGACCTGCCCCGGGACCCCAGCGAGACCATAGACCAACTGGGCAAAACCATGCAGAGTCTCAAGGGTCGGCTGGAGAACTTGGAGGTGAGATGGCGCACACATGGACAGCCTCTGCGTAAACATGAGCTTTGTTCTCTCTCTCTCTCTCTCTCTCTCTCTCTCTCTCTCTCTCTCTCTCTCTCTCTCTCTCTCTCTCTCTCTCTCTCTCTCTCTCCCTGTCTGTCTGTCTGTCTGTCTGTCTCTCTCTTTTTCCCTCCCTCCCCTCCCTCTTAACACCATAGTACATTATCAAGAACAACTAAATTTATTTAATCTCTGCGCTCTGAATGTAAGTAATGTGCCTCAGCCCTTTCACCACCAAGATGCAGCACTATGCATATCATTCATGCCTAATGATGCTTTTCGCTGCAGGAGACCTCACAGGGAATTATGAGATCAAAGGGTCAAGTAATAAATAGGCTGTGTAGCGTCTATACACGTTTATCACGGAGCACTAAATTAAAGGTGAATCCCAACTTTATGAGAGCCATGTATTAGAAACGCCTAATAGGAATGTTTTTCTAATATGTATTCACGTGTGTAGTGCAGGAACTAGCAGTGCATATTTGAATAATTTATGAGGTAGGTACTGTAGGCTATGTGTTCCACATAATTTTATTTGGCAGTCACGTGACTGATTATTCATAGCAACATAATGAAATTCTTTCCCGCAATTTTCACCTGCATCCATAGGTGCACCAAAATTTTAGAACGGAATCGTGTAATTATTTATAGGTTACTCGTTAATTTTCACATTGAGAGGTTTATATTAAAGCCAGCTCTTTGTTTAATCCCAGAGGACATCATTGCTGTTTTGTGCATTAATTCCGCTTGGCTCAGAGATCACATTCAACTGATATTGAGGTCATACGTGCAGTGAAGTAAAGGACGGGGTACTTTACATAGGAAGCTGATATAAGCTGTGGTTTTATCTTTTATGTGTCATAGCAACAGTATAGCACATTTTTCACAGTGTGACAATCTCCCAAGATAAATAATCACGTTATTGCTGACCCAGAGCCAACGTTATGTCTATGTACTGCATTGCCGATTCTCTTCATTTATCTCTCAGCACAACACCTCCTCTCCTTATCCATATTTGATTGAAAGCTTTAATACCCTGAACAAATCAAGGTTATATTGCAACTATGAGACTATAGATTGCACATTATGCTCTGTTTTTAATCACATCTTTACTGATCTAAATCTGCTTAATATATTGATTGTTACAAGATTAATGTTAAGAGAGGATATAGGGCCCCTTGAGGTGGACCTGTCCCAGTAATCAAAGCAGGACTATTTGTACACATCAACACGCAGAAATCAGACTGAGTGAAATGGCATTCAGGACCTTGCAAGTGTTTGCCTCAGCCTGGCCTCAGTGCCAGACGGGAAGGGTATTCATCCTTTGAGCTATTCAGTTGGTGCCATTGTATCAGGAAAGACTAATCAAGCTCTGTGAATGTGTCAAATTGTCTGAATCCCAAAGATGACTGGATGGTAGGGCCACAAAGGTTTCAGCATTAGAAATGAACACCTGAGACGCATTCTGCAACAGAGCGAATGCACCAGCCATTCAACACGGGGCCTGCAGTTATAGCCTTGATCAAACCATCTGCAGTGACGCCTGGTGTGAACTCAGTGGGTGACGTCACACAGTGGCATCTACCTTTAATACCCAAGCGAGCCCCGGGTGTTTGGCAGGTCACCAATCAAAGTCCTCCACTGGGACATGCTGTCTTCATTTGGATATTGCTGTGTTATTAAAAAAAAAAAAAAAAAAAAAAAAACAATGGTGCCAAATTGATATCTGACCTAAAAGGTAGAGAAGATCAGTCATCTATCCCAAATCTAGGTCTTTATGGTAGACTGAGTGCCTATTGGAGTGTGTAAGATTAACAATATTAAATGTCTCTACTATTGTTTGTATATCTCAATATGCCCCTTCGTCTCATTTTGTCTCACTCCATGTCACATTGTTTCCTCTTTACCAAATCTATCTATCTATCTATCTATCTATCTATCTATCTATCTATCTATCTATCCTCTTCATCTTCCTGGTCTTGTCCATCTGCCATGGCCTGCAATTGTCTGTGCTCCACCTACCAGCAGCAGCAGTTGCGTCTCCCAAGTACCAATGTTTCTACGGGGGGCGTCTCGGCCCTGTCTCCGCTGCCGGCAGAGCTGCGCGAGCTGCTGCGGCAGCGTCTGGGGGCGCTAGAGAGCCAGCTCCTGCGGAAGGTGGCCGAGCTGGAGGAGGAGAAGAGTCAGCTCTACAATGAGACAGCGGCCCACCGCCAGCGCACTGAGAGCACGCTTAATTCCCTCCTGGAGAGGATCACCGAGCTAGAGAGAAGTAAGAGTTGGAATGGCTGCTAGTTAGCCAGCTTTAACACCAGACTGTTTTGCCACCAGATTTATCTCTAATTAGACTATTCCAGTGCATATTTCTGATGATGCAAGTGAAAATCCCACAACATTGTGTTTTGTTTTGTTTTGTTTTTTTTGTTTTGTTTTTCTCAGAGCCACTCTCAGAGCAGCACCTCAGTCTGGAAAATAGGGCTTGGAATGCAACACCGAATGCTTAATTGCTTTAAGAAAAATTTAGGAAATGTCCACTTCCCAGGGGTTTCACTTTGATGGTGGATGTCAAAACAACATGAAATACCACCCCTAAAGGAATTTTTTTTTTCTTATCAAAATTATTTTACCAGTCACTGGACACTTCCTCCAGGCCCATGTCCCCTGAGGGTTGGTAGCTTGCAGCACAGTGCCTTTTTTAGGGGATACAAGGTTTAGTGGACTTGATCAGATTAGAAGTAGGTCACTCAGTTTCAGTTCGGTTGCCTCAGAACAACAAGGACCTGGGTCTGATTCCCAGCCCTTTTTGTGGAGTTTGCATGCTCTCTCCATGTTCGTGTGGATGCTGTCCCACAGTTCAGAGATGTTACAGCCAGGCTGATTGGAGACTATAAATGTGAGACATTTTCTCTCCGTGCCAGGCTTCAGATGGACCGGTAATCTGTCCAGGTTGTTTCCCTGCTGGGATATTCTCCCGCCAGCTCCCAACACCAGTCTATGTTGCCAGGCTGTCGATGTATTGTTGTCAAGGAAACAAGTTGCTTTGTTGTTGGTGCCCAGACCTCATTCAGCATTTAAACCTTTCATGGAGCTTTAGCTGCACCAGTAGACCAGGAAATGATGATAACAACACACAGCTGCTCCTGGCAGTGACAACAGTAGGCTGATGACAATGGGTAAGCCCCAGTGACACTGATCAACATGTTGGCTAAGGCCCAGCTGGTTCAGCCCCACAAAAATGGCCAGCATGTTTCATGGGCGCAAACATGCTGCTGAGAAACCTATATGTGTTTGGGGTTGTATTGGCTGTTTTTGTTCCGCTGGCAGGCAGGGCCTAAGGATGGCAGAGACAGTCACTGTCCACCTCTAGGTCCATTTAGCACTTTACTCCAAGGCAACATATCTTGAAATCTATTGGGCAGGTTGCTGTTAAATTTGGAGAACACATTTATTATACCCAGAGGATGATCCCTGTCAACTTTGGTGGCCTCATTTCCTCTAGTGCCATCCTCAGGGCAAGCATGTGACCTGTACACAACATGTCTCTAAATGTAATGGACGGATCATTTAGGATAATTTGCTGAGTGCACTCGTGCTTCATAGGGAATTAACCTTTATAAGTTTTGGTGTCACCATCACCTTTCCTCAAACTCTACCCTTAGGGCAAAATGTCAAATTGATCTCTCACAGTCTATTGGGTGGATTGCCATGACATTTGGAATGCACAGTCATGCTCCAGACAGGATAAATACCGTTATCTTTGGTGACCTCATAACCTTTTATCTGGTGCCACACATCATCCCAACATGCAGCAAACCAGCGGGTCACCAGTGGCAGAGAGCCCATGCTTGCTGCGGAGGGGAGGGGATAATTGATCCCTTCCCTCAACTCTATTTTATTCTCATTCCCTCTTTAAATTCTGTGTACACCAAGCTTATCTTTGTTGCTCTCTCTGTCTTTCTGTCTTGATTATGCATGATCTATCACCCATGTTTACTCATTTTTTTGCATATTTCTTCTTTCTGCATATCTTCCACTTTTGAACTCCTGTAATCTTCCTTTAACTGACAAATAAAACATGAAGTTACTGATAAACTGCAAAGCTATTTTGCTCGGTGAAACCAAATACAAATACTGCATTTTCAGGTTTAGATTAGAGGCAAGACATGTACATGACAGACTGCAGCCCTACCAAGTGAGCATTATTGTCTTTCTGTATATTGAGTCAGAGGAAGGTTTTTCAAAATGTTAGCACCAACAGGCCAACCAGCTGACAGAGTGGCCGTTGCTGCTAAAGAAAATCACGTAGTTTAATGTTGAAAAAGGCTGGCCAACCTCTAGTGTACTCATCATCAACCTCTTCTTCCTCCTTTCAATTTTTATCGCCCTCCCAGTCACCATCCTCATTACACTCTAATAACATCTTCATAATAGCTGTCGTCATCACAAATAGAAGAGCTTCCAACTGGGTTCGCTGAAAACATGTAATAATAACGTTATTTGTCAACAGGTAATAACGCGTTCAAGTCACCTGAGGATTTCAAGGTGTCACTCTCATTGCGCACCAACTACCTGTATGGACGCATCAAGAAGAGCCTGCCAGAGATGTATGCCTTCACAGTGTGCATGTGGCTAAAGTCCAGCGCTAGTCCCGGCATAGGAACCCCATTCTCCTATGGCGTCCCGGGCCAGGCGAATGAGATAGTACTCATCGAATGGGGGAACAACCCCATTGAACTGCTTGTTAATGATAAGGTAGGTCCTCTTTGTTTTTACGGCCTTTTTTATTTCGTATGTAGCCATCCAAGCTATGATAACAGTTTTGTTTCCAACAATGGTTTGGGGTAGTATACACAATTCACAAACTCACTCCATGGTCTTGTACTGCTAGTTAGACAGGATCTGTTGGAGCAGCCAGGAGCTCAGTGCCTCGTTCAAGGGTGTTTTTTTCAGTGTTGAGTACCGGTGCTTGTCTTGGTCAGTGTGAGTAAAGCTTTTGTTTTGCCCCCTGCCCTGATTTTCTGAATGTGAAAACTGTGTCTGAGATGGGGATTTTTCCCAGCCTTCAGTTAGCCCAGATATGTCAGACACCAAATCCAGTCCGTGAGCACATCTCATCTGACCCCCAAGATGTTTTGAGAAAGACGAAAAAACAAACAAACATATTATCCAGTACATTTTTTTGAACTGAAATTATTGCATCCAATCATTATCAAATATGTGTAATAAGAAAAATGGAAGGTTTCTATGATAAATTGTTAAATCAGTGATTAATGATAAATTATGATACATTTATTATATTCAGTACTGGAAAATATAGTGTATATGATATTGACATCAGCAAAAAATGATCTGGCCCCCCTGAGTTCTCATTTGAACGAATGCAGCCCAGTACCTACTATGACTCTGACACCACTGAGTAAGCCTATTGTTTGGCTAGCACCACCCCCTCTCATCATCAGGCTGTTGGTAAATGATGGTGGTAAACACAGATTTAAGTGAGTACTGATGAACTGCACAGAATGTATGAATTTGATCACATTGGTCTGTTATGTGGTATGAAAGAATTACACATGAATATTTAATTTTGAACCTTATAAACATTTAATACCATTGACCCATATTCACCACATATCCAAGAATCACAGTAATTCAGCTGAGAGCATATCCTGCTATATGTGCAAATTTGAAGCCGTCATTTTTATGTCTTTGCTCTCTGTTTACAGTATGGCTATGTCACACAGGCTTTTAGTCTTCTTAACTAATGCTGTTTGAATTAAGACAGATGATGGAGATAAAGATGGATATTTCATGGCATTTTGTCTTATCAGATGGAATAACTGTGATTGTAATGGTGGTATAAGCTGTGCTAATAGCGTTTTTTCATTATTATTCTTCTGTGACCGTGCTGTGGTCTGCACTATGGTGTAATGTTGGGTTCAGGGGATTTGGGGTGGAATGTTCTCTCACTGGAGTGGATACCCCACCACCACCACCCCCACACCTCCACACCCCTCACACACACACACACACCACCCCCCTGTCTTGTTTACGTTGGATGTTATTGGCACAGACACATCTCACAGCTTTTCCTTCACCATGCATTATACATGTGTGAAAGTCAGACAGACGAGAGTAAGGGATGAGGGTAGAAGAGGAAAAAAAGACAGAGGGAGGATGGTTGGAAACAGAAAAGTTGCATAGCTGTGTAGGTGATGGAGTGCAGAGGAGAGAGAGAGGGAGGGAGGAAAGATCAGAAGACGCAGTGAAAGAGAAGTTATCCTGTAGCAGATGGAGAGGAAGACAGCAAGAGAGCGAGGGAGCAAGGAGACCTGGTGCAAACGAATGAGAGTGAAAGAGGGAGATAGTGCTGAATGCGATCACCATATGTAGCACATCCATGTGTTAAACTTGTTCACAGTGGTAACAGGGTCCACTGGGGCATATTTTCATGCTGTTTATTGGGCTGCATGTGAAGAAGGAGAGAGAGAGGCAGCAGGTTGCCTCAACAGTGTTACTGCCTTTGTTGACACCATTGCAGACAATGCTGCAGTGGCGTCTGTTTGTATTGGAGGATGATGACACAGAAACACTATCCTTGAGGAGAAATTTCGTCAGTGCAATAAGACGTGTCCTTGAAAGCTAGTTTTGACTTTTTTTTTTTATCAGGCAGTTCGTTCATATAGTATTGATGTACACTGAACCTCAAAGTTCAATAAAAAAAAAATACATTGGCTTATGACGTCGCCATTTTCCAGTCAAACATGTGCGCAAAGGTTTTAATTTGTAATGAGTTCAACTGGTCTTGTACAACATTAACACTCTGTGCTTTTGGCAACCGTGCATCTGTAATCTGACATTCAAAGCTTCATAAATCTGTTCCAACAGGCTCCAAATGTAGATTTTAGAAAAATGACAAGTAAATCTATGTGGATTTATCCATTCAAGATTCATATGGTGACAGTGTTTTGCCTTGATTTGATCTTGGGAGCTCATTCAGGCTGAACTGATGGAGAGATCAATTTTATCACTATTTTCGCAGCAGCTCTGCTTACTTTGCCGACACTCTAGTTCCTGTTAGTTAATTGACTTTTTCTAGGCATGAGCTTCTAAGAAATATTCTACATTTATAAATTATGGGACAGAACCTGATCTACAGCTAATTGGAGCTGAACTACAAAAGGTCTTATACCAGTCATGAATAAAATGTATATCTGGAATAAAATTAAAGTTCACCTGTCTTGAGAATGAGCTCAGTTTTAATCATGATTGATTATTCATATCAATGCCTACCCTATGGATATGGTGTTTTAGTATTAAGCTCTTTCTTTATAAAACATCAAGGCTGGTATAACAAGTGTGTCAGAACATTGGACAGAATCTATTTTGCCTTTGAGATCTTAAATCTTTAAACAGTCAAGACTCTCTCAACACTTGCCCTGACAGGCTTGGACATTAGCCTATTGTTTCCATAGTCATAGTGGCATAAAAAAATGGCAGCCTTAATCAGATCAACAGGGTCTGTGACTGGCAGTGGCTTCTTCCCGCCTTTTCAGGTTTATGTCAAACTGGAACAAAATAGCTCTGACATAATATGGGTGTGAACCAATTTTGTAAGCTCAAAAGGAAAAGGCTAATGAGTTATACATTCACAATCTCTTATAATGCGCTGTATCCTCAGTGGACCATGATGTCACCGCATTGGGTTGGTAAAGTAACCAGTTGTTTTTCTTTGATCTGTGAACAAAGAACAAAGGCATTAGAGGACACTGTTTTGCTGTTAGCTACCCCACTGCTTTGAAGGATGTTCCATCTCTTGATGTCACCTGGGTAATCTAAATTTTATGTGTCACACTGGCTTATCTGGAGAATTCTCTGTAGAGCATCGTCTCTTTGAAGCCCTCGCCCATCTAATTGCTGTCCTTGTTTGTAATGTGCCACAATTAATCTCAAATCTCCCTGGGCTCACACTGCCCCCTCTTACCCCTGTTTATACTCCCCTTGCCCCGCTTCCTGTCCTTTTGCCACTCTTCCTGCCCTCGTGTCTCTCACCCTTTCACCTGAACTCCTCGCCAGGTGGCCCAGCTGCCTCTCTCTGTGAGTGACGGGCGCTGGCATCATATCTGCATCACCTGGACGACTAGAGACGGTTTCTGGGAGGCTTACCAGGATGGAGAGCGTCTGGGCACGGGGGACAACCTGGCCCCTTGGCACCCAATTAAACCTGGAGGGGTGATTATCCTGGGACAGGAGCAGGTGAGATCAGTAGTGGAGGCTACGTCTGTATGCTTGTGTGTGTGTGTGAGAGAGAGCACTCATGCACTCATGTGTGTTTTTTCCATGTGTAAGTGTGATCCCTGTGTGTATTCTCCCCTGAGCCCATAGCCCGAGGCACAGAATGGGTAGCAGAGGAGTGGAGGTGAACAGGCTCTTCTCACGCTATTATGTCCTTTTCAGTCTTACCTGATACATTTACCTTTAAATAGCACCTCTATGCCTTTGGGAGCTGCATGAGTGGGTCATTATACTGGTTAGGTCCATTACAGTACCTGCTATATACTTTGGAAATGTGCAGTGATGATGATGTGAGTAATCCCCATGGAGATCCATTAATTCATACTACAGCCTAAGGAAGGCTGTGCAGTCATACAGATAAGGTGCGTTTGCAGGAGATTGCACAATACTATGTTTTAAAGTGGTAGTCCACCCAAAAATATCCAGCATCAGTTGGTAGTTTGAGGTAGAGTTTGATTTATAAATGCAATTGACTCATTGTAATTCAAACCTATTTATGTGCTCAAAATCATGAACGATAATCCTCTATCTTTCTCTAAAGGACATAGTAGGAGGCCGTTTTGATGCCACCCAGGCCTTTGTGGGTGAGCTGAGCCAGTTCAACATGTGGGACCGGGTACTGCGGCCTGTAGACATCATGGGCATGGCCAACTGCTCTGCCTACATGCCCGGCAATGTGATCCCTTGGATTGATGCCAATGTGGAAGTGTTGGGTGGTGCGACGAAAGCTGCTCTGGAAATCTGTGAAGATCGTGCTTTTGACTCCTAAAAAGGTCCAGTATGAGTCCAGTATGGCCACTGGACTCAAGAAGCTTTCATTGGGATGAAGGAGCATTCTGACTTTGTGTTGCTTCTGTAAAACCCCCAAAGGAAAACGGGTCTTGGTACTACATCGGTGTCAACATTGTTTACAGATTCATGTGGTCTGGCCGTGTGGTCTCCATGACCCAGCGTTTATCGGACTCAATCTCAATGATTCACAACTTCATGTCCATTTTATTTTGATCCTCAAGACTTGAAAGTGCAGGAGATGCCACTTTCAACTGCTCATGAGGTCCGGACTTTGCGGACACTGTTTTCACCAATCCACTGTAATGATGTGATCTATTGCCATTCTGTGTTTTATGTTAATTAGATATGCTTACAATTGACAACAGCATTTTTTTTTTTTTTTTTTTTTTTTTGGGTTGCATACCTAACACAGACAATGCTGCACTGTGTTCATAGTGAATGTGAGCTCCAACAGGCTTTGATGTGCTGTGGAATACTATTCCTGAGTTGCATGGTGGAGTACTATATGCTGTGAGCTTCTACGCTGTTTGAGGAGGAGTAAGGCACCAAACCTTAAGTGAATATAGTGGACGCTGCCTGGTGGACATAAGGTTGCTGAAGAACGGCGCTCACTACTTGTTATTTTGAGGGAGCTAAATGTGGCCAGCTGTCAAAATATTGTGCATGAGTCGCCTGAGTCATGAGTAGAACCAAGCTCAAAAGTGACAGTGCATGCTTTCTGCCAGTACACACAGGCACGGCTTGTGTGTGCGTTCAAACAAGCATATGCAACATGCCATCGAAATTATGTAAGAGCGTGTATGTATGTTTGTGTGCGTATGGTCTGTCGTGTGTGTAAAAAAGACCGGAGATTAGGAGCGAGGGAGGACATTTTCATTCTTGTAAATCTATGCTTAATACCTCTCTCCCCTTGAGCAGCTGCCATGTTCCAAGCAGCTTTATGGATGGGCTGGTCCTGCTCAGGTTAAAAGCAAAGTCGGACAGCTGCCCAGAACTGGCGGGTCAACAGAGCTCTGAATGGCAGCCGAGTGCCCAGCGAGGGGAGGAGGGGACCGGGTTTGACCTTCAAGTGAGATTCTTAATCCCTCATCTGGGCAGTAATTATCTGTGTTTGTGAATGAGCAAGGCTGTGAGTCGGATGTAAGCTATTTGGCATCGAAAAGTTACAGTGCTCAGCGTTTCTCAAGGCCAAGTCGCAGTGTCACACTTGATTCACCATTATGACACACACTGGATATAAAAAGAGAGGTGTCTGTGGGCATAATGACTGTTGTTGTACGGCTGACTTTTGTCAATGTTTGCAGAAAAGTTTGTTCAAATACAGGTCATATATATATGTATATATATATATATGAACTGTATATCTGTATGTGCAACTCTAAGGGAATCAGCAGTGGCTTTTGGGTGAATGAATTTAATACTTCATTGGCTGCTTACACATTAATCCTCAATGTCGTGTTGTAGATTTGTTTTGATGCTGTTTGTTCGTTGATTATCAGTAAAATGTTGTTACCACAATGCCTGGTACAGGATCCCCATTTGGAGAAGAAACAATTTTAAAGAGGCAACAAAGACATCAACTTTACTATCTCCTCTAGAGTTTCTTTTTTCCTTGTGGAATGTCCTTACCCAAATGATGACACAATACGAGCCACTTTAAAGCTTGTTGTCCATATTTGAAAAGATGTGATGCAGTAGGATATTGGACAGCACCGAATGTTAAAAAAAAAAAGGTGCACACTCAACATTTTAACAATCTGTTGAATATGACACCAACATGTTGTGATTGTTCCTCTTTTGAGTGTCCTTGTTTATGATATTTAAATGTAAAATCTGAGCTTTCCGTTCCTGTAGAAAGTGTGACTTTCTTGCTTTTCTGCTCATGATTTCTGTTAATTAGCAGCTCGTTATGTAAAAATGCAGAAATTATTAATAGCAATGCTTTGTTCAAATGGTACATGGCCTTTTTTGAGCACCGTATGTGCTTTTGGCTGATGGACGATTCAAACTTTTTGTTAACTTGTAAAGCACTGGCAGCACAGACAATGGGGGAAATGACCGAGGAGAAAAGTCTGTTATCATTGCTTCAAAGTCACCCTCATGTATCCATTTATGTTTTGCATCTTTATGCCATGTGGTTGAATGTCCTTTTGCACCCAATAAAGGCTGAACAAATTCCAGAAGTGTGCCAATTAAAACAGCAACCCAATAATATGATGGACTAACTGAACAGCTGTTTCAACAGTTGAAGGCATACTTCATTAAGACATCAGAGCTGAAATTCATGCTGAAAGTCAAAGAGCTGAGTGTAACCATGCCAAGGTTATGTTCCACAGTGATCTTTCATAATCAGAAAAAACACACCTTAACACTGGATGAAAGCATCATGAAGCACCTGCTATGCTAACTTTTGGGTCACACTAAATTTAATAGAAATGCAAAAAAAAAAAAAAAAAAAAGGTGTCTGACCATTTGGTATATCATTTTGTAGGACTATCCATAATACACATGAATAGATGTGTCCTCTCATTGGGGCAATGTAATGTTGTCAACAACAGAGAAATCCTTTGGACTGGCAGATTTCCAGGTGGAAAAGAAAAAAAAATCTGTCCATGAGGATTATGGGAGCTGCTACAATGTAGGGCACTGCATTTGTGGGTTTTTTTCTCGCTCTATGCCGCGCGAGGATGCCTCCGCTAATGCATGTGCCGGTGGTCACCAACACCAGAACCATCCAACATCCATCCAGCAACGGATGAAAAAGTCACTGGATTACATTCATGCAATTAACTTTCTTTACGTATGCATTGTAACTTTGATGAGCTCTACTATGTTCCCGCTGTGAGGAAGCTGATCCATCAGACACAACACCATCTGGAAATACTTCTTACTTTCCTTCTGGAGGATCATGCTGCTCTCCATGTTTCTCTCTGCCATCACTGCTGATGTCATAGCAAGCTTCCTGTCACACTGCTTGAAGACAAATTGCCTGGCAGAATGTATTGTAAAGCACAAATGAAATGTGACTCAGAGGAGAATTGAGCTAAAAAGCAACATCTTTGAATGTCAGAGGTATCATCTGTCTGACGGTGGCATGACTCAACAGGAAAAAATCCATGTATATGTGCATGTGCGTGTGTGTGTGTGTGTGTGTATGTGTGTGCGTGTGCATGCGTGCGTGCGTGCGTGCGTGTATGCATGCGTGTGTGCGTGCGTGCGTGTGTGTGTGTGTGCGTGTGTGTGTGTGTGTGTATGTGTGTGTGTGTGTGTGTGTGTGTGTGTGTGTGTGTGTGTGCCTGAGTGAAGCAAGAAGAACATAAGGGGGATTTCCAACTAGTGAAATCCTGGAGGGTGAGTGAAGAAATAATCATAGTGGCTTCTGCGGCTGTAAAGACACACGTATATCAGTGGAAACAACATTACCAATTCATTGGTATTACCCTCTTCTGCCTCTCCATTTATCAATTAGATACCATTTGATACGGTGACAGGGGCGCTCAAGGCGCATAATTACTTGGCACGTAGTTTATTAAAGCTTTGTTCTCTCTCTCATTCATATGCTCCTCTCTCAGCAGTTGGGTTCAACTGCATTTCCAGCATTGCCTAAGGTTGTGTTTAAGTGTGTGAAAAGCCCATAATTAAAATCAAATCAAATTGAGTGTATTTGATTGTCAGTGGGAACATGCACCCAGGACTGCAGGGGGTGGAGGGGATGGGAATGGTATATTTGTGTGGGTTTGGGGGTAGGTTGGGTGGAATTAAAGTGCCACTATGCTCCTAGCACCCGTTCACCAAGTCCCCATGGAGCCCCAAAGAAGGAGTGTTGTAAAGACTGTGAGAAAAACAAGTTTCAAAATTGGGAGAAAAGTCCTTTGGCTTAGTAATTAAAGCCTGATGGAAGAAAAGCCTGTGCAGAAGGAGAGGCTCTCCAAGGCATCTGAAAGCTGCTGCTTTCTTGGATGTCACAGACTATTAGTCAGACCCACAAACCCCCTTCAGCCTGCATTGCTGCTTTTATAAAATTATGCATCAAAAAATATTTTATTCAGCTCCCCTCTTTTGCTCTGTCTGGCAGACATTTTGAAATTAGGCCCATCTCAAAAAGCACTGCTCTCCTTTTTGTCGTTGCTTCTTACATTTCTGTGTTTGGTTGTTGCGTTGTTCAAGACAATATTTTGCCTACTCTAAATGAAATTGAGAAATAAATTGCTTTTAACCATAAAAAACCTCAGTCTGTGTATAAAACTAATGGTGGTCAGTTTGGAGGCACAGTCATCTCACTTTGCTTCATGAAGTGCTTGAACATCTCATACATCATTTGCCACCATTTCAGATTTTAAGAAGCACAGCAAAGGATATCAGCTGCAGCAATACAGCTCGCAATGTTGCCTTGCTGAAGAGCACTGGCCCCTGTGGATCGTAGATTAAAAGGTTCATTCATCTAAATTATACCTAAACCAGTCAACAGTATGTTTACATGTAAAATATAGTTTTAGAAAAGACATTTTTCATGCAGAGACAAAGTGTCATCGACTTGCCCCTCATAATAAAGTGTTTAGCCTACAGTAGGCAAAGATTATTTCAAATGTCGACTCTTAATCTCACACTTCATAAGACTGAGCTCCAACACCCTTAGCCTCAAAAGAAACAGAACACAGAGACCATTTATTAATAATATGTAGGATTTGTACAGAGGGAACTTAAATAATAAATTTGGTAGACAGGCTGGTAATGCATCATTCTCCAACTGCAAATACAGAGCTTATATCTCTCTCACTATCTTTTTGATCTGTTTTTTTTTTTTTTTTTCTTAGCACCTGCATGGACTGCAAATTTAAGCAGTAAAGCTCTGTAACCACGGAGCTCACTATGCATCAGTATGCTCTATTATTCTCTCTAAAGCGCCTGTGCTCCCCGTAACAAATAAAGACAGTGACTGTAAAATGGCCTGTATCTATCTCTCCCTATTTGCCTGCAACATTGTTTAGAGGGAAATGTCTAAATTTATTAAATAATCTGTCTGTTTCAAAGTCATAAATGATGCTTGAAGCCATCCATGCAACAACAGACAAACTATTTTTTTTTTTTTTTTTTTTTTTTTTGGGAAAAGATGAAATCAGGAGCTGTGTAATTTCATTGTTTAAATCCTTTGGCTGTTCTTGTTAGGAGAAAAATAGGTCTTAAACTGTTTAACCTAAAAATCGGGCTACACACAGGCATCCCACAGTGGTATAATTATAAGGAAAGGGAAAAAGTAAATTCCCAGTTCATTGCATAATGATGGAATTTAAGATGAGTGATGTCTGAAAATTTTGAGTCTGGTGTTTGTTTATGTGCTCCACAAAGTAACAGAACTGACACAAATAACAGAGACACATGAGCAGGTGTGGTGCAGCAACTGGAGGAATTATTATCAGTATTCATGCAGAGGAGAAAGTGACAGAAGAAATAAAGTGAAGGACGATTAGCAACAGTGCTGCAGCAGTTAAGTAGGTGAAACAGATGAACAAAATCAGACCAACATGGTGGCTAATGTCCTGCTCATGTGGTCCGGTTTATTGTACACCGTCAATTCCAGTTCCCCTGAAGGGAGTGCCCATGAAAAAGAAGTAGCCCAGTTGTGACATTTCAGAATGGCTGGAAACACTGGAGCATGGAGTTTCTGGGGAATTATAATAATTATTTGACCTGATAAATTAGCCACAGGTGAAATTTTATACATAGTCTTAGACATATAGTTCAGAAATGCTTTACTTTCTGCCATGGTTGTTTTGTAAACCAGTGAAAAACATGCTTGTTAGCTAAAGCTCCACAGCACATGGATAAAACTGGATATTGCACGTCTAAATTTGCAAACCTGTAAGTGGGAGCCTCCGAACCATACCTTGAATCTAATGAGGACGTGAACACAGCATGAGGATACACTGATAGTGTGTCTGGGTGAAGGTTTTCCATTTGTAAAGCCGATAATTTATGAGTCAACCTCTGGAAGTTTGCACTTAAGTGGCTGGGAATGTTGCAAAGTATTAGTGATAAACTCCAACAAGGTCCACAATACCTTTTAGTTAGTTTTACAAGTTGTGACCCATCACCACGCCACATGAGTACAACTTGAAAACAATGCACCAGGACTTCACATCCTTATTGAATCTTTCAGAGGCTCACTTCCAGGTTTGTGAAGTTAGGCGTAAATATCATCAAGGTGTCAGAAAGCAAGCATTAGTCATTTAAATGATTTTGCCTGGTGGTCATTGTTTACAGCTTTCTGTGGGTGATGCCACTGGCTCAGCTTCTTGACATATGTATGACCACCTGACACACTGGTAAACATAAGTCGGTCATGTGACATTTTTCCAGCTTTATGAGTTGATGACGACTGCTAAAATAAAGCCTAAAGGCCAACTGGGAAAGAAGAAAGGAGTAAAGGAAGTAATCAAAGAGGAAATGCTGAGTCCTCTGAATACTGGGATTATCATGCATGCTGAATCCAAGTTTTTCTCTCCATCCCCAGGAAAAAAAAACAAATAGCAATGAGCCACAGTGGTAACTAGCAAGAATCACATCTCTGTGGAGATGGGTAAAGTGTTTTTCTAGCTAAAAAAACAAAAAAACAAAAAACCTAATAACAGACCAATGCTTCTTGACCTGGGTGTATAAAACAGTATAAATTACTTTAGTGAGGTTGATTCATAGGATTGACCAGATATGCAGTTCCAAAGTCACCCAGTAATGAACTAGACATGTGACTCTTGATGATCCTTTTATCTTTGCAGAATCTAATCAGATTTCAGTGGTTTGCCTTCCCCCAGAGGAGCCGTGGATAAGTATATTATCTAGATCACTCCACTGCTGCTAACTAAATCACATGGTTGTGCCCACACCACCATTCAGCCCCTCCCACCCAGGAGATGATCCCACCTGCCTTCAACCAATTTGTAAAGCATGCATACACATATGGAAACATAACCACACACGCATAGTCTATATGAAAATGTATACAAACACGCACACATATTCTATAAACACACAGACACACAGACACACACACACACGCACTGTGATTAAGCCCTACTCCACACCGACATTAACAGATCATCTGACTTTCATCAGGAAAAGGATCTGTGGCCGTAAAGCCATTTAAGCGTCTATTTATAGCGTCTGCCTGACCGCTTACTATTTATGAATGTGAATTTCCTGCTCCCACTCATAACAGGTAAGCCCTTCCTGCTTGAGATCAAGCAACAGATTCTAGTTTATTTTCTCCTGAACAAAAGACAGACAAGGGGCTAAAGACTGCGGAGGCAGATGGGAGGACAGCAGCAACAGTGAGTATGTTTCAAGTGAATGGTCAGAAAAACAAATGTTAGATCCTGATGTCTGAGTTCATTCTTTCTTCTGACACTTGAGGAGGGCATGGGATCAACAGAGAAGCTGAAGCATGTGAGAAATAAAGACGTGTGTGTCTGACAGTTGTGTGAGTAGAATAGTTATGATACAATAAGAGCAATCAACAGCCCAGCCGCCAAGGTCAGCATCCTCACATTGCCCATATGCTACCCCTGCGGGCTCCCTGTTGATGAGAAGACGCCATGTGAGACTGAGGCAGGTGTAGCTTCATGTGTATACAGCAGATAACAAGTGTTTGGTCTGTGTGTGTGTGTGTGTGTATTCAGGATATATAGCTGGCTTTATGTGCTTCCTGTTTGAGATGTTTTGGGGTGTTCCCATGTGACAGGACAATTTATTCCCTGCATTTGTTAAAACTAAAACTTGTGTCAGGGCAAAGATGTACAGCTAATGAGACTGCTCAGTACACAAGCACGTATTGCAGAAAATAGCGCATAAATCCATGAGGCAATATATCGAATCAAAGGAAAAGAATTACATAACTAATGTTATTATGTTTCAGCCTCATTTCATGTTACACAACCGCTCCATTCTTGATGAAAAAAAGTGCACCATGAATAGCAGATGACCTCATTAAATACCCCGGCAATTATATATTCTGTAAGGAAGATGGTGACACGATATTGATATGCACAGTTGGAAGAGATTTAGATTTGGGCAAGCACTCGGCGCAGACTTACGGTTTATGGCGGTGCCCATCATTTACCGGAGTTACAGTGGCCATGATTGATCACACAGAGCGCACGCAGGCTGACTCATTGTGCCGGGGCCCCACAGGAGTTTCAAGGTTGTTCACATTAACGGCAGTGAATTCTGCATAATTGATATCAGGCTCGTACTAGACAAGTCATTTCTCTGAAGGCTCTAGACAACTAAAGCTGTCATTTTCCTCCCTAATAGTGTTTTCAGCCCCTGGTGTAATCCAGCTGGATATGAATATGCAAAATGTGGTTTACGAACTTTAGAACTTTTTTTTGCAAATAGTTATCATGGCTGCCATTTTGTGTTTTGATGAAGCTGAATTGAGAGTCACTCGGGGTAATTTGAGTTTGGAAGCGCATCCCTGTAGCTTCAGGCCTTTTTTTCAGTCTCTTTAAGGAAATATAGTTTCAAGTAGGGAAATCTCTATGATCTTGCTCACATACTCTCATGGCCTAAATGGTGTAAGCACACTGTGTGATGTTCAAGGCGCTTTGGGACTTGGTTGCAAACGCGTTTATAACAACCAATCATACACTGTAAGCGTTCTCCGAGGAGGAGTGCCAAATCAGGTGAAATCCTGTGTAAATATCTGCTCACTTAAGGGTATGCCGCACGTTCACATTTAATCAATTTTAGACTATTGCACACACATCTTTAAAGATCCTTTTGTTGTACAAATTTCCATGAATGTTGTGATTGTGTATTCTCTCTCTGTAGGATGGTGCTCTTGAACAATGAATTAGATATCACAGCTGGCTTTTGACTGAGATCCCCATACGGAGGCAACGACACAGATTACATCTTTGCAAAGCACTTGATGAACTCATCCCTGCTTGACTGATGTCCTCAACATCTACAATACAAGCAGAATGTCCTACATACTGTAAACATTAAATATTCAAGAGACATGCTCTTTGGAAACTCTGTCTTGTGTTCACACGTCAATCAAAGGAGAGAACATGAGTCGCTCATTTTGTGTATGTATTGCTGTTGTGAAAAAAAATATATATATAATCAAATTACCTCCATGTAAATATCACACATAGACAACAAAGCACACTTCTTGTCTGTCATAAGGCAACCTTGAATCACATGGCAGACTCAGAGGGATTGGGTAGGTATAATTAATCCAAATACAAACCAGGAGTATTTAGAGAAGGCTTCGTGATAGCAGAGCAGCAATTAGACTGTGTGTGCAAATGTGTGTGCGCGCATGTGTGTGTGCATGTGTGCTCATGAGGACCTTTCAAGTGCAGTGAATCAAGGTCCCTCAGCAGTGAGCACTGAGCTTTGTAGCTAAAAATGACAGCTCTTGTCTCAGACAAGATTTGTGGGCATGTTGTGTCTCGGTGCCACGCTATGAGCTTACAGCTTTGAGTTGTTTGGCACAATCAAAATGTCTGGATTGCACACAGAGCTCTACATAAACATGATGATTATGGGATTACTTTAGTGTACACTCGCTATTTAAATGCCGATATTTCAAAATATTCCCTCTCTTACAATGCCGCCACCAGGCATGAAAGTGGGTTTTATGACTGTGAGTGGCTCCAAATCTGTACCTACACCCTGCAGATACAAGTCTCATATGGCTCCAGAGAAGAGCGCATCATCTGTGAGTTTATTGCTTCTCCGGTTTCTTCATGTGTGAAGAAGTTAATTTATGAACAGCTAAGCATAACTATTTACAACAGACAACAGGGACTTGATGCCAGTACTTTGAAAATGTTGTTTGCCCTCCATTTCAGAGACAAAATATGGCCTGACAAGAAAAAGGAAGCACATTGCAGCCTCTGTCAAAGGACCTGGTTCACTCCCCACAGTGAAACTTGGAAACAGATGCATCTATCCACATTTTCTGCATTTTGTCATGTTCAAAATTACACTGATTGGTCCAAAGGGGGGTGTTACATCATTTATTTGTCACATATGATATCTCGCATCTTGAACACAATTCATCTGCCAATTTGATGTACCTCAATTCTCCAAGCAATTTCGCCGCTCAACAGTATGTACTCTGCAGTGTTTCTTGTCATTGCTCCTTTCTGGACCAAAGGACCAAGCGCACCCTGTCCTGAAGTAAAGCTAATACCAGAGCCTCACAAACTTTAGATATAATTTTGTTTGGAATGACACCATCTTGGTTATTTATACCAAAGCTAGTTCAAAAAAGAACGGAGAACAGATTTTCATCTACAATAAAAATCACAATATTTTATTTATGCTACAGCTCATCACTACAAATGTCTTATATAGAAAGGCAAATAATAAAATATGCATTTAAAACATTCACTTACTGAAAACATACATTGTTTACTAGTTGCTGTGCCAGCCATTCATCTTCTTCTGCAGTTTGATCACTTCCAGTTGCAAATGTCAGATTGTGACATTCCACTTACAAAGGAGGCTTTGAAATTTGTCAACATATCTGCAAATAGCTTTGTTTTAAATGATCAGTCACAGATCCGTGGAAGGATGAAAGAGGGAAGGAAGGAATTAAAGGCAGAGGAAAGGAAGGTAGAAAGAAAGAAAGAAAGAAAGAAAGAAAGAAAGAAAGAAACAAACAAACAAACAAACAAACAAACAAAGAAAGTATCCACCTGCTTCCTCCCTTCCCTCCCTGTTGCTACGGACATTGTTTCTATGGAACCAAGACTAGGAGGTAGCAGCACTGACCATCTAATGACTGACAAGAAAACTCTGACAGAGGATGTTTCTCTTTTGAAAACTAAGATATTTTATATTATTAAAATGCATTTCATCATGCAATTGCTTTCTTGCTCTCTCTCTTAAAAAGTTTTCTGCTGGTTTAAGCTGTGTCTTTGGGAAATGCTTGCACTAGAACAAGTTAAACTCCAGCACATGGCGAGATGACACGAAGAGTCAGGGGGGACTGATCAGGTGCCAATAGCTCAACAATACACTGAGCCTATTGCCAAAAAGACTGACTGAATCACGACTCTGCCTATAGCCTCTGCACCACAAACTCCAGTGAAGCAGTTTGCCTATGTGGAGATTCCTGCAACACACAGTAAAACACTGAGAGATATTGCAGATCTTTTTTTTTTTTTCTTGCCCTCTGTAATTAGGATTGTAAATGGGATATGAGATGGTCTTTGTTTGGTGATCTGTTTTTCTTTCTTGCACTTTATCGTTATGAGCCTGTGCAATAACTCTGTGAAACAGCCACTGTTTGTATATTTTATTAACTTCAGGCGGACAGTACCCTTCGTTTCTCACAATGTAATGAGTTCATTGAATGTTACATCACATTGGTGTTTTTCCTCTTTGGGGGCTTTTGGTCCTAATACCTGTTTTTAAGCTCACTTCTGATCAAAAAACCTGTTGTACCTTGTAGCTTCTTTTTTTTTCATCTGTATCATCATTTGTCTACATGCTTTACTGCACTGGCAGGAACATGGCTCCATCATTTAAAGTAACTGACTCCGTTTCATACAAGACAAATGTGGTGGCTTATTTAGTTGCAGCAATGTCGCATTAAAATTAAAATGTATGCCGTGGAGCAAGGAGTCAAAGGGGGATCAGAGTGGCTGATGCACCCTGAGGAATTGCTCCAACCATCCCTACATCCAGCAGCCGTTGTTGGTAGCAGGAAGCCTTGCTCCTCTGTTTTGGCCTAAATGTTTTGGGGTTGTGTTTTCACTGGCGCATGGAGAGCTCATAGGTGGATGGGGGCATCAGTGTTACCCAACAAAGCTGATCCAATGAGATGTTTTGCTTGACATGAAGTCCTGATATAAAATTTTTACACACTGCTGACTACAGTATTAACAGAACCAGCCACTGCTGCACCCCTGGGTACCTGTGTGTGTCTGTGCTTGTGTGTGTCTGTATATGCGCGTGTGAGTGAGAGAGTGAGAGAGAGAGAGAGAGAGAGAGAGAGAGAGAGAGAGAGAGTGAGAGAGAGAGAGAGAGAGAGAGA
The DNA here is from genome assembly GCF_902150065.1 of Myripristis murdjan. NCBI lineage: Eukaryota > Metazoa > Chordata > Actinopteri > Holocentriformes > Holocentridae > Myripristis > Myripristis murdjan. The sequence goes on along the minus strand of NC_043987.1, from coordinate 15,873,467 downwards.
GTGAGAGAGAGAGAGAGAGAGAGAGAGAGAGAGAGAGAGAGAGAGAGAGAGAGAGAGAGAGAGAGAGTACTTACACCTTTGTGCTCTATGAGTACAATATTTGTACAGTACTGTTTGTTCTGAAGGACGATGAAATTGTCCCCACTTACAATGCTGGCAAACACAATAACTGAGAACATTCTTGGTTCTTCTTTACATATTATTAGGTCACTGCGGACTGAACTGCTGGTCCTGAAAGTGATGAGTTAGTACTCTGTAGTGCAGAGGATGTCGAGCTCAGTTTTCAGGGAGTACAGCATGGCTCCTCAGGACTGACTGAAAAGTATTCCTGCGGTCACTGCCTACAAGACAGCTCATGGAAGACATCCAGCATGAAATATTCCTCACTGTGTATGGTCCTTGGTTCACAGCATAAAACTACAATATGCCATGAATGAAGACATAAAGCAGCACAAGGTGCGAAAAGCGAGTTGCCAGTTCTTCAGATGAATCTATCGTGTTAAATGAATTTTCCCGTAACTTACCTACTTACTCACAATAAGTATGCCTCAAATCAAATCAGCTCCCTGCATTTCCCACTATATTAAAGAATGTCTGACATGAAGGTGACCCGGCGTCCCAGAGCTGCTTCATAGTACAGCAGCAGTTTCTCCTCATAAGAATATAAATTTCACGCTCCGCTCTGTTCACGTTAAAGAATGCTGACAGAAATACATTTACACCGCTTTAAAACATAGGGATATGACAATACCTCCATTATGTTCACTGATAAAGTTGGGATTCAGATTGAAATACTTTTGACCCTCTTAAACTTTAACTAAAAAATCTATTTTGACATCATAAGTTTTCCTTTTAAAACTCGAGTACTTCTAGCCTCCTCCAGGCACCAACACAACATCTATTCAAGTTTTATTTTAGACTGAGATTTGTCTCTGCCTATACCTGGAAAAGGATCCCCCATATCGTTTGGAGCTGCACGCCCCAAAGACTCCTTCATAACTAAAACCCGTGTCTCTCCCTCCATCACTGAGAGACTGTCAAAGCTCTCTATCTGGTGTTTACTGATCTATACCAGGAGCACTGTGACATTGAAGGAGACACCTCATGCAATGGATATTTTGAAACAAATTAGCCTGTGTGTCATCTTCTATGCGTCCTGTCATATCAATTCTCTGAAATATTTTCCTGCTGAATGAACCATGGCATTCTCTATCCATCTTATTCCTAAAAGTCATTAAAGCATTCCTTTCTGTGGGAAAGTTTGCACATATAAAGAGCCGGTGGTGTGGTTTCCACCTTCTGGACAAGCGGTTATATCACAAAGCTCTGTGCACAAGAATTAGTTATTTCTCTGTCTCTGAGTCTCAGGGTTGGGCTTGAGGTCTTCTTCTTGGTTAGATGTATGACCTCGATGAAAATAATGAGCTCCAGCATTGCAGCTCAGTTAGGAAATAAAAGCTTTTGAAAATTTGGCCTTGGTCCTGGCCAAAATGCACCTAGTTGTACCATCACAGCTTTGTACACAGCAAAAAATATCCATTTTAACAAGTTATTTATTCTCATTTTCAGTGTTAAAATCTTGTTTTTCTTAAAACAAGTGAAATATCACTTTGGGATGAATTTATCCATTTGTTTCCAATGCAGTTTGAGGATTTTGAGAGTGGGGGAAGTTGAAACAAGCCAAAATAAGGCACATCGGCCCACTAGTATCAAGAAAATTATACTGAACAAAGGTGATTAGCATTGGAAACATGTGGGGTTATATCATCCAACTGGCAGATTGTATTACACCTATATTACACTTGTCACTTGTATTAAGAAAGCCAAGATTTTGACCCTCAATGTGACACAAAATGACTTGTTAAGATGAAGATTTTTTACCGTGTATGCCCATATTTCTTGGTCTTATTAAACTCATATACCAGGTAGCTATATGAGTGTGGTAGGTGTGGTATGTATAATGATTATTAAAACAGAAATTGAAATCCAGTGTTTATGAAAGTGTGGTTTATTCTCTCACATCACTTGCACTGACTGGCCTTGTCAGAATGTGTAAACTGCAAATCATTTACCTCATCTCAATGGGCAAAAATGAAAATCTTTAGCTGGCTCTTCTGTCTATCCACCACTTTTGTGAAGCGCTGCTGGGAAACCGTGGCTTTCTGAAAAGGTGGCAGCCTTGCCAGCATAGTATAAGGAGGCTGCTTTTTGAATGCCTTGGTACACTAGCTGCTCCTTCAAGAGTGATGGGAGAGCGTCCTTGAGAGAACCAATACAACAGCGACAAAGCAAGGAAGGTCAAAAATATCTTCAACAACATGGGAGACTGTGCACTACATGCACAGCTTGTACAATACAAATTGTATTCTACACTGCTTGAACATCTGAAAAAAATGTTGGTTTTGATAAAGCTTAATTTTATTGATTTTGAATTCTGCTGCCATGTCAGCTTTCCCTGAACCATAACCTGTTGTAATTTAAATGGCCATCAGTTTTGGAAAAAAATTCAATTGCATTACTTGTGGAGGTACATCAACCAACACTTGTATGAAAAGGAATTACCAGGATTCCTGCAATATTTGCTCTCAAACTTTGGCCTTTTCTTCCAAGTCATGATAATAAATAAAGATGATGAACACAATCTGAATAAACAAATAAGAGAAACATTTGTTTTTTTCCTGCCTTTACTGGAAATTTTGCCTGGGTACTGAAAGCCTTGGACAAAAAAAAAAAGTTCACATACCTTAAAATTTAAGAACTGGTGAAAGCTACCAACCAAACATTTCCTGCAGCTGCTGACCCGACCTACAGCACAGAACAGCTCGGAAATATTTTACACCATGCTCCCCTCCTACATAACAGTCTCAGGCCAGGGTCGGTGCATTGGAGATTTCTTGCATGATTGCCTTCAGGTCATGCTACAGTAGTGCAATTTTTCATCAGCTCATATGTCTTCCTGTTGGAGATTTACATATGTGACCCTGGATCTGTTAAGTTTCAAATCACATCTTAATATTCTCCCGGAGAATTCCCCAGTAACATTTGAAACTCATTGAACTGTCAATGATATGAAGTGATCCAGAGCAAGAGGCAGCAGCACCAAACCGTGATGCTGCCTCCATTGTGCTTTGCGGTTGAGTTGAATTTTTGGTGTTGTGTTTTTGTCCAATCTGGGAACATAATACCGTTCCAGTAGGATTGTGTTGCATCCAGGTGGTCTTTAGCAAACTTGAGGTGGGCAGCCATGTTTTCAGAAGCCTGCACATCCTTTGGTGTTACCTTAAAATCTTTCATGTCATATGTGATATTTGTCCAATGCTCCAACAGTGTCTCATAAAGTCACAGCAGTACGCAGTTTCTTTCATTTGTCCCATTTATATGCCTGGGTGTTGATTGATGGAGGCCCAAGTCTTTAGAGATGCTTTCGCACCCTTTGCAGCCTTATGAGCTCCATCTTGGCAGCTATGTTCTGTGAAGAGCATTCAGACTCTGTTGGTGGGTATGGAGATTTTTCTCTTATATATAAATCACAGATTCTGAATATCATCACACTGACTCAAACTACACTCTTTTATAGAATTTGTTTTTTTTTTCCTGCCAAGACTTTTACTGTCAGTGTCCAATGTCCATGAATGACAATGACAATGTCCTTGAAAATGTGAAGAAGAGTGTTTATTGAGGTTTTATTTGATTATTCATATTGTGTTCTTTTGTTGTTATAACTAAAGTAAAGATTGGACTACATATTAGAGTAATGTTGTAGAGTTTAATGTTGAAATTCTGGCAATGCCAAAGGGTTCATGAACTTTTTCTCACATGTAATTGGTGGAGGAAGCACAGCAATGTTGTAATTGAAGCCAATATGGAAAAACTCCAGCAGAGCACTCTGTTAGTGCTCTCCTACAAGTAAGAAGCCATCATTCGAAACTGTATTGGACTTAGCATCATCTTCCATTTTCAGTGGTCCCTTTATGTGTATCACATCATTTTATTCTCACAGTTGTTCCCCTGCCATCATAATCCCACAATATCTAATATCACTAATATCATATATTTTGTGTTGGAGCTGTAAATGTAGATGAAAATTTCTACTTTGTAATCGAGTGAAGTTTAAGTATAAAGTTATCTAATTAAAACTTAGGTCTACTTAGGTCTCGCACAAGTGCCTCTATATTGTGCTTAAGGAAACTCAGAAGTTGAGTGACAGTGCCTGGTTACTTTTCAGCCGTTCGAATGTGTGAGCGAGCTGGTATAATTGACCCTCACAAGCACTGCTTTATTTAGCAACAAATGTCTTAAGAATTGATTCCTGCCTAGAGCAGCATAACTCAGTGGGAGTTTGGATAGCCATAACAGCAGGAGAAAGGAGCAGAATATACTACATCTTATCTTCAGAGACTAATTATGCTATATTTGTCACCTTTAAGCACAAGTATGTGTTTAGAGCCTGAGGGCAGAATCTCATTTTACATTCACCCCTTCTGTGGCTACCCGTGGTTGTGGGTCCAAAGTCTTCACTTCAAATGACATTTAGAAAGCAAAGGCTCTGCATATTTGCTCACACAATTGTTATGCATGACATTTGCCATTGCTCTGTTCGATTTGTTGGCAAGAAGTCCAAACAGAGGGACTAGTGTGGGGCCAGTATGTGAGGTGATGCATTTCTCATGGTGACATGAAATATAAAAGGTCTAAAAAAAATTAACTCAAAATATCAGTGAGCATTGACAAATAATTTTCCAACAGAGCATCATCCCGGCTATTTACATGTATAAATGCCTCATCTACTTTTTTGTTGATTTTGTGTCTCAAAGGGCAAAAAAAGGGTTCTCTCCTTTTTTCTAAGGTTTGCTGCCACAATACTGGGACAGAATCAGCTGACCGTGAGTGACATCTAGTGGTGGATCATGAAACTCACTCTGATGCAACCACGTCCCAATCAAATCTGTGGTCCCACCTGTGGCTTTAAATAGTGAAACAGACATGCAGCACATCTCGAGACCCTCCTGAACACACACACATTTGGGAACAGTCCAATTTTTTTGTTATTCTGTGAAAAGATAGCCACTGTAGAGAGAGTAAAGCTTGTGAATGAAACAGTAATCATATACATACTCTCTAATGCTTGATTTTGACATTGTATAGTACACACAGGTATTACTAATGACATTAATTGTACTGAAATGGAATGGAACCATAATTACTGTCATTAGTAACAACCATGTTTACTCACTAATATTTAATGTCAAAAATTTCTGCTGTCAAAAAGGTTTGTTTTGAATTTCAGCTGCCTTCCCTGGACCCTTCTGGGAGGTCTCTGCTGCTCCACTTTCCACTTTCAGAAACAATCCTAAGACCTTACGTGTAATAGACTTGCAATAAGCTCAGAGACTGTGCAAAAGAGCTTTGCTATAGCTGTAATATGAAATTTCTGCCTTGAGTAATGCATTTTTCCATCCAACGTGCCCCTTTAGTTGTATTATGTGGGTAGGTCTGTTAGCACCCCACAAGGTCTAGCAGGTCTATTGAAGGTCATTGCTACATTATTATCTGTGAATTTGTAAGAATTTATCCATAGTACATGCCATTAAAACATACAATTATGATTAATGATGAATATTTTACCTTGGTGGTCCTCAGCCTTGTGGATTGTGCAGCCTTCACGTGCTCCTCCTAAACAACTACTTCTGACATCTCAAATTATAGGTATGACTTGTCGTGCATGTTTTTCATTGACAGTAATAATGAATGGCCCTTGTAATCAGCTGGTAACTGTTTCCCAGTTGAGAAATCAAGTGGCACTGTGATACTTGTGCTGTATCAGAATGAAGAGGTGCATTAGAAAAACAAAGGGAAAAAAAGAATAAATTGGATTGAAATGAATTTAATATTTAATATGACAATACAGTAGGCTTATTTACATAGCTGGCCAAACAATAACTTACAGCCTAATAATAAATAAGCCTACGTCACTTCACCCATCAGCTGCTGGCACTACTGCCATACACGCGGGGCCTCACACAGGTACATCACATTAGGTACCACACACACACGCACGCACGCACGCACGCACGCACGCACGCACGCACACACACACACACACACACACACACACACACACACACACACACACACACACACACACACACACACACACACACACACACACACACACACACAGCCATATTACTCTCAGGAAGAGGCTCACGCGGTGTATTGTGTTGTGGGGCGTTGCCTCCAGGGAGCGCCCGTCCTCATTGTTTGGTCACTGTCCAACTTTCCTACCTGCTTAGTGTCAAATCAGCCTCAGAGAGCCACAACACGACTGGAAGTGAAATGAAAAGTACATTAACGACGCCATAGACACTGTTGTTTCGCACAAAATGGCATCATCAGATAAATCGTAACATTAAATAAGAAGAGCAATCAAAACACAAGAAAGATTAGACTCATTTCAGGCTGAAAATAATAAATAGTGGCCTACCTACAAAATACAGTAAACAATAGAAGGATGTCAACTATCTAAAAGAGGTCTGTTTTACAGCAGTCGAATTTAAATTAGGCAAAATTGCGCATGCACGTTTTAATTTGAAATTTGCAACCGGAAGTGATATTTTTTCTGTTCTGGCTGGCTTGACACCTGTCTACCTTGCTCACCTACTCAGGCCTCCTCCCCTTCCCTCAACTAACCACCTACAAGTTTGACAGCTCAGCTTTTCGTCCTCACACTGGCACACTCAGCACGGCCAGACAGCTGGCCTCTCTGCCGTCTCATCATTTGTTGTTGTTTTTTTTTTTTTTCCTCACAGTTTTTTTTATCATTTCGCTCGGTACGTGCGTCCTCCCGCTCCTGCTGGCCGTGAGGAATGTCAGGAGTCCGTGGGTTTGGTCACTTTCCCGTGTTGTGTTAGCGACTGGACCCTCTTTGTTGGGGGGTTCTTCTCTCTCTCTTTTTTTTTTTTTTTCTTTTTGCCGGACGTCGTAAAGGATATAAACATGTCGAGGGATTCAGAGGAGGTGAACAGGCTCACCGAAAGTACATACAAGGTGAGTGTTGGTGTGATATGAGGATGTGAAACACAACAGGTGTGACCGCGATATCAGAAAATAGACTGTTACTCTGTGTGGCTATAAGTCCGGGTCCATTGGGACAGTCGCATCCGCTTCTGTAGCCCAACTTTCCAATATTACTATACTCACTAAATTTACATCGTTTTAATTAACACTGACTTTAGTTTGTTTACATTTGAGTTGCCCATTTGGCTGAATACCAAACAGTAATGTGCAATACAGAGACTACTTTTCCCACACTCTTCATGTAGCCTCAAAGTTCAGATTCACATAGCCAGAGATGCATCAGAGGGTAAACTCAGCTTATAACCTCTTTAAATTGATATGGGTTTATATTTGATGTGATGGATATGATATGTATGATGGGTAATGTCAATACACTGAGCATCAAATGCTCAAATCAAACTGATGTAGGATAAGTTTTACTTGAAGATGGAGGAAAAATGTTTGGATGGTGATGTTTGCCTCATGATGATCAACAGACTTTTTTCAGCTTTTCATTTATTTCTGTGTCACCTTGTACCCCCAAGACGGACTCACCTCTGTGTAGACACAAGTAGAGCAGCTGTCAGCTTCCTACAGTACATTTGTGTGTGGAGCTCACATACCTATGCAGAGTCAGTAGGCTAAGTGACTGCTTCAGCTATGTATCAGTGCTTTGACTGTCACTCCATCATGTAAGTCCTACCTTGGTCCACTAGGACCGTTTAAACCACTCTTCATCATATTGGGCTTTAATGCATTCTGGTAGCATTTGTGTCTTCCAATAATGAAAGTGAAGTGAAGTTAATTAGGTGGTTAAGAAAATATTGCTAATGCATTCGGTGCACTGTAATGAGTAAATTGTCTTCCAAAGGAAAGCATCCTTCGCTTCTAGTATGCTTAGTACTTCACTGGGATTAAATCAAATGAAAAAAAGTCAATTAAAGAAAATCATACTTAAGTGAGTGTGAGCCAACTACACAATCTCCATCGCACCATCCCTGTGTAGAAACTGTGGCCAAGGATGTGCAACCATTCAACAGGTGGCACGGTGTTGCTGAGCATGTTAAGGGTTCTTGTGAAAAATCAAAGACTTAATATTTTCCCCCCGGTATTGCATTCTTGAATGGCCAGTTGTTTTGTGGTCTTCTCTTGGGACAGCACCTACAGCTCCTTGGCTTGATGAAATGCAGGAAAAGGACTCCAGGTTTAATAATTTAGCTTGCTGTGTGTGTTGTGTGGTAAGATTATACAGCAGGCTCCTCCACAGCCATCACCTCTGGCTCGCAGCAATAGTCAACTGCACCCCAAGGCTCTGCTGAATACTGTATCTTTGCACAAATAGTGAAGCCAATTACAACTCCATTGTACTGGCTTTAATACCCAAAGATTTTCCACAGAGTCATTTTAGTATTTATATAATTCATGAACTCTGAAATAAGACAAGATTTGGAAGCTGTCCCGGAGATGTATGTGCAACATTAATAATATGACCGTTCCTACTAATGCAGTCTGAATTAATAGACACTATAAATCAGAAGAGTAAATGACCTGATTAGCGCTCATGAACCTCATCAATGAGAGGAAGGTGTCTTTTCCTCTTATGTACATTGCAAAGCTCGTGAAACATTTCTGTTCTTATTTTATGGCGTATTGCTAACAATTTACTTAGCGTTTCCTGGCTTCTGCACTTGGGTGTCAACCTGAGCTCCATCCTTATCTCAAGCCATGCAAATACTAGCAATAGCTAGGCAAACATAAAACATGGTATGAGGGTATTGCTCGATAATTTAGATAATTTAGAGTGTATACAATGCATACACACTGTATAATGTGCTGCATCTGATATAGACGTATATGGTTTTTTTTTTGTTGTTTTTGTTTAATCCATTTTAAAGTCCACAATAATGAAAATGTTCATATATTTATCTCTCCCTATGTCCTGGCTTTCTTCTAGATTTCCTTTTCACTTACCGTCTCATTCTTTTCCATTTTCCCTTTCATATTTTGCTGACTTGTTTTTGTTTTGTGCTTTGAATTCTGTTTCATTCTCTTGTTTTACGTCCAACTTTGTTTTGTTTGTTTCGGTGACTTTCTGCATCAGACAGGCAAGGACTATAGCCATGGCATGCGGTCAAAATTTGCCTGCAGGTCACAGGCCAAGTTCTGGTTAATGATTAGTCTGTGGCTGGAAGTACCAACAACAGGCTGTGCTCCTAGATGACTGTGTGCTGACTTACCCATTTCCATCCGCCCTCCCTATCGCGTTCACATCTGATGTAATTCAATCAGCCATTCTGTTATTCAGCTGGACAGTCACACACTTGTTTACTTAGTTTTTTTTTTTTTTTTTTTTTTTTTTGAGAAAATGCAGAATAAATATAGCTAATTATTAACCATTTTGTCTCCCCGTACCCAGAATGTGATGGAACAGTTCAACCCTGGACTGAGGAACCTGGTCAACCTGGGCAAGAGCTATGAGAAATCAGTGGCTGGTGAGCGTTTTGACAGCCCTGATATGGGGCTTCAGGATTGAAGACATTTGCAAAGTAGGCTTGTGACTAAAATGTTGCAGGTTTCAGTCTCAGGTCTGGCTGGGAAAGGATATCACCGTTGAGTTACCCATGAGCAGGGCACTTTGCCTTGTAGCTCCACTGAAGCTGGACAGTTAGCATTATCAGACTGTGGTTGCACTGGGCAGCTCCCAGATGTGAATAACTGTAATTGTGCAGCTGACTTTGCCTGGATAAATGAATGTTCAAGAAGATAAAACCCCATAAGTCTATTGTCTCATAACCAGTAGTGGAAAGAGTACTACATACTGCTACTCAAGTAGAGGTACTTTTACTTTGCTGAGATTTTACTCATGTAGAAGTTCTGCTGTAAAAATCTATTGAAGTAAAAGTAAAAAGTAGCTCATTTAAAATGTATTCAGTAAAAGTTACTGAGTGACTTTTTCAAAACAGTAACGGTGTTAGCTGTCATCTTTTCTATGCAGTTAGAAAAGGAGGAGAGTACATGGTTCAAACTAGATTCTTTTAAAGGTGCATTGTGCATTATTGCTGAGAGTTGATTAAAGTGAGCACCTTGTAGACTCAACAGAAAATATGGAATAAGCACATAATGTGATGGTTGAGTCTACATGATTCTCATCGTCAGGCCAACTCACTGATGTTCCTATTCCCCGCTTTTCCACACTTCTGCATTCTTACCAGTTGGGTCTAAATGGTCCTTGCTTACATCGACCATCTATAATTTTTAATAACACAACTTTTATTGGAAATGTGGAGGAGAGAAAAAGTAGAACCAACAGAGAAAAAGCAGGTTCCTCTTCTCATCTTTGTTGACTGAGCTTTTATTGTGAAAGGTTCCACAATCTGTCATTGATCATTTGTTCTCTGTGATAGATATGATTTAAAATGTAGTGAAGAATAAATGTACTACTCAATTTCAGTATCATGAGTAAATGTAATTAGTTACTTCCGCCTGTGATTATAACTATAAAAGGGAAGTGTATTTATTGTAGGCCTAAGTCTTATTAAAACATATCGGGATCTTGCCACATAGACTTTACAAGTAACAGATCTGCATTTTGTTTTGAGTTTTGCATTTTTTGGTTTGTTTTGGTTGGACCATTGTACAACCAAGCATCCACAGCTCACATAGAATGGCTATATTAGGGTGTTATTCAGTGTTTTTCCCATATTCTAGACCTAGATTTTTTTCTACGTAACTATTTTGACAATCAGTAACATTCAGTTTGTTATTTTCCCAGCAATGACCCTGGCAGGAAAGTTGTATTTTGATGCAATGTCTAAGATTGGGGAGAATGCTGCGGTGTCTCCTGTCTCCAGAGAATTAGGTAAGTACCCATATTGTCTTATTGCGTCAGCATCTACTGGGATAAATAAGGGGAAAATCTGAGTGCTGAGATATTTCCAGTCTTTCTCAAACTGATATCTATCTGACCTGGGCCTTAAAATAATTTACTGATGGTTTTCTGGGTGATGGTTTTCCCATACATGTTTGCAGTTTACCAGTAATAGTTGGATAACTGACAGAAAAAAAATATTTCGGATTGTCTTTTCTACTTACGTCAGCCATATGGCAATATATAGAGGTAAACAATCTCCCTCAATCGGGCAGTTATATGAATTTTACTCTCAAGTCCATTTGTTGGGAAGTCATTCTCGGATAATAGTGGCACTACTTTGATGCGTACGGCACCATAATTGTGGCAAGTGCTGCAGAGTGCCATTAAGAGTCAAAGAACCTGGTACACCTAGTAATACACTGTGGCACAGTGATTGTTTGGCTGTTTTTTTCCAGCCACCAGCTCCCAAGGGTTCAGTCCTCAGACTCTAATTTGCAGTTCAGAGACGCCTGGTATCTGAACTCATTGTGTGTCACTTGTGGCACACTTTCATTTAACCGCTCTATGTCTCATTTCCCCTGTTGATGTGTGCAGAAAAAAAACAGTTATTAATTTCAGCCACATACAATGAGAAGGGCCACCAGGGGTTGTAATGTAAGTTTGTTGTCACTTTTAATAGTGAATATTGAATTTATGTCATAGCTGGTTTATGGATATGCGTGAACAAAACAGACTTTGTGTTTTCAGATGGTGAGGACTTTCCATATTGCAGTCATTTTTTGCATAAGTAAACCTAAATTTAAATTAACATAATAGCAGCACTGTATCACACAGTGTTTTTTTCCTGTGTAGATTATAATGTTCAGCTCACAGGTGATTTACCCCCTGTTGTGCTTCCTGGTTGTTTAGATACCAACAGCTCAGAAGGAGACTCTGGCATGTAATGACATGCCACTGTCTAGTTTTAATGGATTTAGGAATGACTTAGACAAGTCATTTGTATTACAAAACAGGTTCAGTGAGGGTGCGGTCATGACGTCCAAGCCTCCTGCTGAGTCAAGATCATCCCTGGCCTCTGGACACACTCCAGTAATCCCTGTCTGATTGTATGTGTCTCTGTATGGGAGTGTAACTGAAAGCAAGAGAGAGATGGAGAGAGAGTGAGTCTAATCTCATGACAGATCAGTTTAGTTTGAGTCATTATGAGGGATTGTGTATAGCAGGAGGTGATTAAATACAAACTGCAAACAGTCATCTAATCTAATGAACCAGGCATGAGTCCAGCAGCATTGTAACTACCTTCTGCACCACCTCGCTTCCTCGTTACTAACCAGGAAGTCAGGCCTTTGACAATAGACACCAAATGCTGTCAGGATATCACAGAAGGAATGTGTCTAAGATAGGATAAGGAAGTTGAATTTCTTGCTGAAGTTGTCTTCTTTGCCAGAAGAAACAAAGCGCTGCGTGTAAAATAGGAAGTCTCTGCATTTTGTTTCTTGGCCTACCTGTGTTGTTAGTGAAGCAGCCCAGAAACCTGAGCTCCAGTGACGCATAGCCAACCAGAAACCAGATACTGCTGATAGGCTTTGGAGGAATGGTGCATCCCGTCCTCCTGCCTCCTTCCACTCTAACTTCATTCCTCTAGACTCTGAACTCCTCTCCTCTGTCAGAGTTCAAATGTCAGCAGTCCTTTCATTTAAGCATGCTGCAGGTTTCTGGTTTGTTACCTCCTCCAGTCAGATAAGGAACAAGGAGCAGCACCTGAAGAACCAGCAAATATGAGCAGCACTAGTTTGGGCCTTGCTGTATACCACTCTTCTCCATATCTGCTTACTGCTGCTGAAACCTGACCTGACAATAATGCACAGTGACATTTCAGAGTTTGTGTGTCTGCCGGCCAGCATCTCTCACACAAGTCACAGTGCTGTCTCAAGGCTTTATCAACGGGCACATTGCCTTCCTCTGAGAACGTTGTGAGAGAGTCTTGTTTGGAAGAGTTTTTAAGAGTTAGTGAGATGGGCTCTTGAACTCCGTGACTGTAGAGCATTTTGCTGTCCGCAGGGAATTTAATCTCATCCACTCTTGTCGTTTTGCACCAGCCGGGGCTTTGTAGAAACTACACAGACAGATACCACACACACACACACACACACACACACACACATAAAGCACAAACACAACCACATGCAGTATCCTTTGAGAGTTCTGCCCTGGTAAAACGGCATCCAGCCAACTTTACATAATCCTGGCTTGTTTTTACAGTGTGTCAGGTGGCTCATGCAGATGCCAGGATTATTTTTCCCACAGTCAAAAACAGTGGAAGACCTGCGGACCACTTCCTGCCAGAAAAATGTTGTTCCCGAAGTCAATTAAGAGCAAGGATAGGAGTGTAAATCACAAGTTTCATCACAATACGATATCGTAACGATTCTTTCACTAAGTCTGCCACAATACAATTTTGATTCAATTCAACTCAGGGGCTTGCGATTGTTATGAGATGATATCATGTGCCTGTTTAACACAGTCAGTTACATTTAGACCAAAACACAAAAAGCAACCAAAATATGATCTGACAATGTTAAAAAGAAATCTTTGAAAAATGAAGTATGAAAAGTTGACTTTACAGTTTTCATGATTAAGTGCTACATTTCTCATGTTTACATGCATTTTTTTTAGTTAACTGCAAGAAGCCTCAGATAAATTTTCAATTCTGGACATTATTGGACATCTGGGCATAATTTACATTGGTGAAGAGATGCTGAGCTTGAAAGTTTTCACATCCTATAAAAACATCCTATATTCACTCCAGTCTGGATATTTTTCTGAAATCCCAAATATTTCCACTCTGCTGATTTATTCCCAAGAGGAGAGTAAATATCCTGATTATGCTTCTCTTTGCTGCCTGCTCTGTCTGAATTTGTTTAGGAAAAAAGGAGCTGCGCTTGGACAGAAATAGTAACGCAGATTCACCACAGGAATTTCAGAATAAAAGCATGTCATTAAAATTATGATATGGGTTGATGTTTTCATTTTGCATTGATAATATTGGATCAATGATCATTAAGCTGATACGTTGATACGGATCAATGTTCGTTACACCCCTAAGCAAGGAATGTGTGTTTGCACACATTCATTATTGTTTATTTGGCTTGCAGATTCTATATTTCCTTCATTTTACTTGGACTAGATGCCAGTCAAATACCTCATACTCAACTGTAGAATAAATAATGAGGATTTTTCACTTTTCTCACTTATTGAGGGCAGGGCGATATGGACAAAATCAAATATCAGGATATTTTTGACTGAATACCTCTATCAAAACTACAGCAACATTGAACAGATGACTATTGGTGATATTCTGAAGTATTTAAACTATGAGATTTTTGATAAACACTAATTAGTACCGTGGACCAAACAGGTAGAGGTACATAATAGAATACCTAGAGTAGTCTATTAAGTTTAAAAAACTGCATCTCCTTACTGTAATGCAGCCTGTAAAACCAGAAGAATACAACATTTATACCAGATCATGATTTTACAATATCCAAAATCTTAGACAATACCTAGTCTTCTGCCTAATCACAATATCAAAACAACATTGATATATTGCCCAACCCTAGTCTTTGTAGGATTTTTTTGGCATGCTGCGAGTAAGGTGCACCAAGTACTATTGAAAATTAAGAGTGAAGCTTGATAACCGATGTTTATTAGGATAAATAAGTTGCATATAGTCAGAGATCATATCATTTAGTATATCTATTTCAGCCAAATCTTATTTGCATAGCAGGAATACTTATACTTTACATATTCCTTTGTTTGTTGATCTACAGATAAGGCTGAACAGAATGTAAAGCACTGTGTGTATGCTAATAGAGACCATTTGCATGTGATAGTGTTCAAATGGTCCACCTTTGTCCACATTTGAGAAAATTAAACATGGGCTTTAACGATGCTCTGTTGTAGCTCAGGAGGCAAGAGAATGAATCCATAAACCCTATCACACGACTACCATCTATGTCGACCATCTGTCCCAGCCGCTTAAAATCTGCTGCATCAGCACAGACTCGACCCATTACCAACATCAAGTTGGGATTGACAAATGTGATAAAAGTCATGCTGTTTGACCTCAAGCATAAACTGTTTAGCTCTGATGCTCTTGTGCAAGCCTCTGTGCCTCCCCCTACATACACATTGTGGAAGAAAGAAACCAAACAATCTCTCTCTCTCCCCCTCTCTCTCTCTCTCTTTCTCTCTCTCTCTCTCTCTCTCTCTCTCTCTCTCTCTCTCTGTTTTTTGTTTGTCCTGCAGGATGACATAGCTGAGCATGACATTTGCTTGTGTTCTGATTTACAGCTTGCCAGAAACAAGCTGTAAACTGATTTTAAATCATAATGCTGTTCAAACAAGGTGACTGACACGGTGACATGAACTCTTGTGTCAAAAGAGGAAATAGCGTTATGTGTTTTCCTGTATCTTACATATTTACAGCACACACAAATTAAGAAACCTACTGTAATAGCCATAATGGCAGGTAATAGCATTATTCCACACCTAAGTTGAAAGCCACTCTTCTTGTGATCTTCTGTTTTTTAAATTCAATATTATTCACAGCTCCATTTTGCTGTTTCACATATTGTCATGGCATAGATACACACATCAAATATCCAAAATTAAATAAATACTTTGGATGACCCAGTGGCTCACTCAGCACTACAATATATGTAGCTGCCAGCAAATGTAATTCCAGCTGTCAACTGCCGTCTTTTGCTTTTAAGTAGCAGTCCCTCTGCTTCAATATGTGTCAGTGAATGTTAAACTTTTTTCCAACAACCTCTGTGTGTCCGGCCATGCTCATTACTCAAGACCTGTAAACATCCTGGGTAAATAAAGCCGTGTTCAGCCTGTCCGTATTGTCTCGGTTTATCTAGGTTGGGTTTGTTGGCTAATGGCAGTGGATTGTCTCTGGTGTTATCCACATCATGACATCATCGTTTTGCCCCTACCACCACGCTTATTCGAGCACACTTGTTGCTGGGCAACATTTCGTACAGAACCAGACAACAGTAAACAAAAGAGTGTGAACTGTTTGAGTACACACCACTGATTACTGCAAGGGCAACAAGTGCATTTTCACTCCGTCAGCAATGTGACAGTCTGAATGACATATGCACTGGTTTCTCTACACATGCTAACATTATATGAAATTATTTTGATGATTTATCTGCTGTATGCCCTGTGGACAAACCCCTCTGCCACCTACTGTCCTGTGTTTGACTTTGTAACACACTTGGTTGAAGATGTGGTGGTTCTTATTATAGACAGGGAGACTTTGAGGTTAGACATTAAAGTGCCAGAGGTTCGGTCCTGGCCAGTAAGCTTTGCCATTTTACTGGTCAGTATATTTTTAACCCAGTGCAGTGTAAAGGTGATGGGCTGTTCTCACTCTTGCCATGCATTGTGAGCTGTGTCCATCCCACCTTCTTTCCTCACGTTTCCTCTTTCTTCTCTCTCTCTCTTTGTCTCTTGGTCTTTCTATTACAAGCACACTCCCTGTCTCTCAATATTTGCCTTTTCCTCCCTCAATATATCCGCCTCTTTAACACACTTTCTCTCTCCCATTCCACCCCAGTCCTGCCTTATCTCCTCTCCTTCGGCTCCCCGTCCTGTCAAAGGGCAGATTTACAGGAATGGTATCACAGCCTTTATTTGACTAACTGTTTGAACTGTATTGAATGAGAGAGCCGGTCGAGCCACAGGGCAAGGTGTGCCAAGCAAAGTGGTGAAAGACAAGAGTGGAGAAGGGCGATGTTAACATGCTGACTGTATACCTGCTCAATGTACAGGAAGCTGTAACACATTAGACACCAGGCTACTGATTTGCTGTCAGGGGTTTGTATTTTACATTTTAACTGTATTGACAATAGGAATCAGGAATGTTTATCTTTCGTGGAATTGATGTTTAATATGAGTTTAAATAACACTATCAGTGACAGAGCTGTGTCAAAATTTACACTTGAGTAAAAATAAAGATTCCTCGCTCAAAAAATCAAAGGCAGCCATTACAATGCTACTCAAATTAAAGTCCTGAGGTATCTGGTATTAAGTGTGTTTAAGTATTCAAAATAACTAGTAAATTGTGCTTGATAAAAATAAACTAACAAAAAACTTTTTTTTCCAGATATTTATTGAAAGGGTTTGAAAGCTAGCTTCTGTAGGAAAAAAATGAACAATGTAGTAAATATTTTTCTAACCCTGCACAATTTAGAATTTCAACAAAGTAAATCCAAAATTTACATGACATTTACGCTTGCTGATTTTGATAACCATAAGAAAAATACACAGATGTGATTTGCTTTAGAAATGAAGAGGAAAAAGAGAACAAAAAATCTTTTTACAGTCGGCAGCAACAGAGAACACACAAAACTACTATCATCTTGGAAGTCGGATATCAGGGTATCAGTAAAATTTTGCCAGTGGGCATTAATGCTGTCAAATCAGGAAAATGTACGCCCTTCTTCTTGAAAGCAATAATTTCTACTGAGGTTAAACCATAAACACTGTCATCGTTTCTGATTGCGCAACAGTCCTTGTCCGAAAAAAGTTGTTTATCTTTACTGGATCTGGCTCAACCCTAATATTTTGCAAAAGTAACTAAGTTAGTCAAGGAAAATGTAGTGGAGTAAAAGTATACATTTCAAGTACAGTAACAAAGTACTTCTACATCGTTACTTTACATCGCTAACTATACATTGTTTAATATTTGGTTAAAGGCTCAATCTCCAGTCATTGCACAGGTTCTCCAGTGCCTCATTTCAGCTCGCTCTTTTGTTTTGTATACATTGAGGTGCGGCAAAGACACTTTGATAATACATGGAGAAGGTACGCTTGGCTGTCATTTTTTTAAACGCCCTCGGCATTAAGGTTGTGTCCAACAACAGACCCCTATCTCTTTGAATGGCAAGGTGCCTATATCTATACCTAAGTTTCTGCTGTATGTACTGTAATTTGCTTTTCATATTTAGGAACACGGTCAAATTGCAAACATAAAATCATAAAATTTGCTCCGAAGGACATTAGTGCCCCAGACAAATTATACTTCTCGCTGACCGAGGATTATATGCGTGAGCTAACCATAGCCCCATTGTTTTAAAAATGCATACATTTTAGTTTTTAGTTGTACCAACTGCGTGAAGTCAAGCAGGTCAACAGTAATCTTACCAGGGTTTGTCTGGGCGTGCAGTGTTGTTGTTGTTCAGCCACCGCCCCCTACTTGCACAGTCTGTTGTAAATATCAAAATTGTACGCGAAAGCTGCCATCTTTAGCGTTTCAAATTTCCCATTGTAAACTGATGGAGTGTACTGTGTCCCTATGTGTCTTCTGCAGTAACTAACCCTGACAAAATAGTCGGCAGGCAAGTTTAGCTGCCTACTTAATGAAAAGGCCAACAGTGATACACATCACTATACTAAATATACTATACGACTAGAATGCAGTTGATGTGAGGCATGTAAATAACACACAAGCACAAATGCACGCCTTTTTGCTAATGATTCAGCTGCATTGCTCTGCATCCAAAATAATTTTCTGTATCTATCAATACAACTAAACAAAACTAAACTGATACTAAAGATTTTTTTTTTCTTATCTCAAGAGACTCAACCAACTGGGGTTATTTGATGTCAGCCCTCTCACAAACAGCATGTAAACGACAAGCCACAGACAAATTTGCATCTTGTGGCTGATTTTTCTTTCTTGTTTATGTCATGAGAGAGCCGGCTCTGTGTAGCATTTTAGCTAGGGTCAGCATAATATAATGCAGTTTGGTTGTGACAGGGAAAATAATATTACAAAGCCTCCTGTCCTGATATCCTCTCACAAAACCGGATAAGATCTACTGTCGTTAAAGTTAAATTACAGACAAGTATAGAGAGGGGCGCCCCCAGAAGACAACAGCAAATTAAACAGTTATGTTGTTCTTATTGTTTACTCAGCCACAAGAGACCCACTCCCAACAGAGCTTTGCAGATTGGATCTTTAATTTTATGGATTTACTATGACTCATTGTAAATGCCATGCTGCACACCAAGACAAATTGTCAAGGCGCAAAGACAAATGTTCCTTTTTATTTCTCTGGCACTATTTAGAAATCCGTAGATGAGACTTTTTCATACAGTACCAGTTCATTTGTTGCTTGCAATTTTGGTATGCAGCATGGACAAACCTTTAAACCGCATCAAAATACTGAATTTGAAGTGGACTATTATTTATCAGTCCACGTCTGCCTTCTATGATGCCCTGGGTCTTTCTGTAATGTGCATTCATAACAGGCAAATTAGGCTGCCACCTGTCAAGAGGAGGGCCCATGTGTTTGTCTGCCCTGAAGCAGAAGCCATTTTCTCTGCTACTGTTGCACTACATACCTTCTGTACACAGATATTCTCAATGAAAAGATTTCTTGAGGTTACATCATTAACAGTACCGCATGAGTACAGTTGTAGTGCTTGGCTGCCGGCGAATGTATTGTGTCATGACATTGCCCTGAGGCTTAATTCACTTTGCCTGGAAAACAAATGTCTCTGGGATAAGCCCTGTCCGGGAACAGTAATAATAGTCAGTCTGTGGTCTCAGTCTCCCTCTTGGATGATGTTTTACAATCTGCTTTATGCCTAAGATGGCAGATGATTCAGTGGTAGATACAATAAAAGTGTCCAATCCTACACATATCCTTCATCTGTTTGCATACAAACTGCAACAGCCAGTGTATACATACTCTGAAATGTCAGTTAGAGTAGGATAAGATCAGCATTTTAATACAAACATGTCTCAAATGACTGTCTGTCAAGTCACTACATGTGTTGCATGCGATTTCAAAACAAAATGAAATTTGAATTTTCCAATTAATACCTCTTTTGGTTGGAACCACAGTTAAGTTGCTGTTGCACAGTCGTAGCATGACGTACGCTTTCTTTAGCACATATACAGTATGATTTTGCCTCTTCATCCCTGAATGGTGTTACAGTATGGTATCAGTTTCTTATATGACAAGGAGGAGAGGGAAGCCTCACACTCTTAACTCTGATGCAAAAAGTATTTATTTTTTTAAAGATCAGTGTTTCAGAAAAAAACTGCCTCCTTCGGGCTGACTAGTTTTTTGTATATCATGTAAATACACGTCGTGCATGATTAGATTTAGTAGACAGCCTGTGGACCAATATTCTCTTCTTCATATTTTTATCTCCACCGTTCTTCCTCTTCTCCTCGATGATGAAATGACCCTCCATCTGTGCTAGGTCAAGCCATCAGAATGCAAGGCCCACACACACATTTCAGCAGACACACATGGTTCCTTCTTGCATATGAGTCATCTGAGTGGTGTTAAAACGGTGTACGTCCAGGCAAACACATACACAGACATACATTCACACATAGAGAAGCCTTTTCAGTCTGTGAGCAGCACTGACCAGGCCACAGAGAATATGTTAGAAACAGATACAAGTCAGCTGAAAGCCATCTGGCCTCGAGTGGAGTAACTACTCTAAGCGCTGCACGGAGCGTAGACTTATTACTTTAGTTTTTATGTCACCATGCTCTTGACTGCTGTAAATTAAATCATTTCTTTTGTTACAGTAAAATTCATGAATCATGTATGTGCTGCACAAGGTGCTGTTGTTATGAAATGAATAACAGTACAATAATGCTCTAATGTTGTATATTAGAAGCATACATTATAATAATCAGTCACAAATAACTGGCAGAATGGCGTGTAGCAGGAACCTCATCAGGAAATTCAGTTATGATTTCCACATTATGATGATGTTTCATAATCCTCATTTGATTGGCTTTGTGAGCAACATGCAGTGACAGAGGGATTTAATTTGTGGCTCCCTGCCATTGAGCTCTTTTTGATTAGCCCAACAGTAGGCGGTCCTGTTTATATGGATCAGGCACATGTATTTATTTCCCTTTTGGTTCAAGGAATGGAGCTCAGCTGTAGTTCAGAATCGGTATGAAATCCTTTATTAGTATGTGAGTGACTCAGCTGGTTCAGAGACATTATACCATTACCAATACATGCTGACATTTGATGGCTTTGGAGGTTTCAAATTTCACATGTTATTTGGGAGCTATGGACTTTTCGTAATCAGTAGTGTTCATTATTGTAGTCAGTTGCACAGGGGAATGACTCCATCTGTCTCTATAGCAAAAAACTGAAAGAAATGTAGATAGAAACCAAATAATATGATTACCATTTCTGTTAACATGTACATTCTCTCTCCTCTCTCTCTCTCCCTCTCTCGTTTGGTTTTGGGGAGAGATTCATATTGTGGGTGGGCCTATTGTATAAGAGGCGTCATGTATGATCAAAGTAGGGGGAGGTTTGAGTCATCCAGTTGCCATTGGGAGAAGGATTAGACAGGGCTGCCCCATCTCTGCTCGGTTGTTCAGTCTGGCAATTGAACCTGTTAAATTTGCTCAGGAACAGGTTGACAGGACTTAACCTACCGGGGCTTTCACAGAGTTCCTCCCTGGTGGTATCGGCTTATGCGGGTGACATCAGTACTTTCATTAAGGATCAGAGGGATGTTAATGTTATAGCAGAATGCTTGGGGGTTTATGAGAGGGCTTCTTCTCCTAAAATTACCTGGAAGAAAAGTGAAGTCCTGCAGAAAGGACAGTGGCAGGATAGAATGGCTCCCAGCCTACCTGGATGACTCAGATGGGGGAAAGCAGGACTAAAGTTCTTGGTATGTTTTCACGGACAAAAGAGTCTCAGAGGCAGAACTGGAACAGTGTAGTGGAGAAAGTGTGTGCCAGACTGTCTAAATGGAAATGGTTGCTGCACCAGTTGTCATGTAGGGGAAGAATCCTGGTTGCCAATAACTTCGCTTCAACCTCATGGCAGACTAATCACCTTACGTCCACCAAGGGGTCTGATAGAGGAAGCACAGAGGACCATTGTCAACTTTTTCTGGTCAGGCCAGCACTGTATAGGTGTGCATGCTGTACTTACCATTGCAGGTAGGGTTGGGTATCAGTTGGGTTTTATCCGATGCCGGTGCCTACTCGGTATTTTTTAAACGGTTCCGGTGCTTAAACAGTTCTCAAACTTTAAAAAAACGAAAATGCACACACTTTGTCAAAAAACAATACCCTTTTATTTCCAGGGCCAAATTGAACACAATATTAACTTAAATATTTAAACAATATAAATACAAGTAACATATGGTACTAATAAACTTGTGCCATTTGTGCGCAACCGCGGGGGAGGGGGGGTTACAGTCGGGCTGTACGGCCCGGTCGGGAATGTCTCGTGGCCCAGTACCGGTCTGCGGACCGGTGGTTGGGGACCGCTGACGTAGGTTATCAAACATGGTGCATTGTTCGGCTTTGAAATAAACTGCATGTGTGCCAGATGTTTCATTAAATTTGGCGTGTTACCTCCCTTGCATGACATTGCTTTAAGGCATCTGTTGCATGTCACAGAGTCTGCATCTTTCTTAGACGTGAAATGTAGCCAAACCTTGAAGCGTTTTGCCTTTGGCATCTTTATTGATCCTCTCACTATCAGTTCTGATCAACAAGTGTGCAGAGTAGCAGCACTGACGTCACGTTCAACAACCGCAAGTCGACGCCAGAACACCAGCGGACAGCACCAAAATTTTGCAGTACAGTAGCTGCTTTACAACTGTGGACCTACAGGCCTGGCAGACCTTCAAGGTGCACTGGAAGCTGCAACCACACTGTGGATGTGGCTGTTTGAGGAGCCGCTGTTGGCTAATGTTCTCATCAAAGCTGAGCATCTGTCTTCTGCCAGCCTGCCCTCCAGGTTACAGAAAGCTGACTTTGTCAAGCTTGGCCACCTGATGAAGACATCCAATAGATGGCTTTCAGAAACACCAGGCATCAGGTCTACTAGACTGATGCAAAGGTTGGTGGAGGAGGGCCATTCACAGTGCGTGTTGAAAAACATACTCTATCTGACCAGCAGATGATGAATGTATGTTTTTCACTCGCTGACTATCTCCCCTGCTGTTCGGTAGTTGCAGGAGCTTGGGGACAGCTTTCTGTTGTTCACAATCCCAGAGGTGGTGGAGTTGGAGGCTGCAAAAGTGTCTGCATAAAAGTATCAAACTTGAACTCTTTGTCAGAGATGAAGGTCGAGACGTACTGAATCTTTCCTGAAAGGCTGCTGGTGGTCCCTGTCTGACGGCCC
Organism: Myripristis murdjan; assembly: GCF_902150065.1. NCBI lineage: Eukaryota > Metazoa > Chordata > Actinopteri > Holocentriformes > Holocentridae > Myripristis > Myripristis murdjan. Next base: position 15,850,325 of record NC_043987.1, on the reverse strand, counting down.
CCCGTTGACAAGCAGATGGGTGACTTCCAGTGGAAGATTGCACATAGGGAACAAGAGCAGCGATAGCTATGAACAGATATCTGGTACACAGATACAGAGGTTTCATGGTCTAAAGTTTATCTTTTGAGCTTTTTATTTATAGCCCACAGTTTACAGCAGCAAAGCAGTCTGTGCATGTCCTCATTGACACTCTGGAATGGCTGACAGTCTGGAATGGCTAAATTGTCGATCAGTTTCTCTTTGGTACTGAGTAGCTCAGTCGTCATGGTCTGTAAAACATTAGTATTTGTGAATAAAGCTAATTCATAAATTCAAAATTCCTCTGACCCCTGCCCCTCTGTCTCTCTCTCTTGCAGGTGTAGTGCTGATGGAAATCTCAGAGGTTCACAGGAAAGTTCACCTTGAGCTGGAGGAAAACGTGAGCATTATCTGTGCAAATGTGTTTGCATATGTGTCTCCAGGAATGCCTGTGTCACCTGTTCCACTTATTGAATGTTAATGTGCAGACATAATATGTGAAATGTGTGCATGTTATTTTCTGTCATTTGATCAATGTTGCTCTAATTGATGGCTCATATTATGTTGTGTGTGCTTTTAATAGGTATGGTCAAAATATGTTTTTATTGTAATATGGAATAGCATTGTTGAGAGTCCAAGAAACTTTGCCTTACATGAAGAGTAAATTGTCATATTGCATTTGGCTCATGCGAATACACACTGTCTGTGTTTCTGTCTGCCTCTCTACCCATTATTCAGTATGTTTTCATTCAAACCTACACTAAGCTTTATTCTCTCACTGCCATTTAGTGCCACACTGTCTCCAGTAGCAACTCCCTTTGTCATTTTCTCTCTTCCTCCCACCTTTATTGGTAGTCACTTCCCTTGCTCCCTTCCCCCTCTTCATCGCCCACAATAACATCAGGGACAGGCAACAAACAAAGAGGCTGGTAAGGAAAACAACAGGTTTGAGGCATAGCTGTACCTGCTAGTTTATTTCCAAGCTGTTGTACAGAGAATGGTGACAGGCCTCAACATGCCCTGTTAACCCACCTGCTGGAGCTGCTACAAGTTGATCCAGTCACACAGTGAAAGCTTATTGAAGGCTCCTCACTGATAGCATGCTAACACAGCACTGCTGAAAACGTTCAGGACATTAAACAAATCTTAACTTTTAGTTGTCCCAAACACAGTAGCCACAAGGGCTCTCTCTCATAATTTTGGATGAGCTTTGTGATCGGGGAAACTCAATATGAAGTTGAACTTTGGGGCTGAAAAGTTGCAAGGCACTCCCCTGAGTCATTGTTGCTAACAGCATTAGTGAGTGGGATGACTTTTTAATGGACTCCAGTGGGTGAGTCACAACATCAATTCAGCTCAGAAAAAGGCTGGAAGAAAACCTCTCCCTACTGCCACGAGGCTGTATGTGTTTCTATGTGTGTGTGTGTGTGTGTGTGTGTGTGTGTACGTGTATTTGTGTGTTATAACTGTGATTGTGTGGACATTTTTGTGTGCTTGGGGATTGGGTTTTGTTAATCTTGAAGTAATGTTTTCTCTGGTGCAACACGGGGACCTCATGCCCCATGTGGGTGCTGACACTTCACCACAACAAGGCTGTGGTTATGCGAAAGCTGGTCCACCACCCTCACACTAATGAGAACGAGTTGGAAATAGAGAGAGAAAGGGAGAAAGTGAGAGAAGTCTGTGGGTATTCCTACGCTTTGTTTCTGACTCATTCATAGGCACAACCTTGGACTTGGCTCTCACCCCCACAAACACACACCGATACACAGTCACACTAAATGATCACTCTCAATTTCTCCCTTTGAGGCTTTTCTTCTCCGGTTGCCATTGTCAGTTGAAGCTGATAAACTACAGCACTCCTCGCTTTCATCACTTTCATAATCACGGGTCTCTCTTCTTGTCCACGCTCCTCGCTCCTCCCTCCTCCTCCTCACCTGAAGTTTAAAAGGTTCCACAGAGAGATAATAGCAGAGCTCGAGAGAAAGACTGACATGGATGTGAAATACATGACAGTAAGTAGTTGTGTGAGTGTGCATGAGTGTGCATGAGTGTGTGTGTGTGTGTGTGTGTGTGTGTGTGTGTGTGTGTGTGCGCTTGCAAATGTATGCATTTTATGACCATGTGAATAATTTGCTTATGAGTCATTCTATGGTTACAGCACCGTACACAAACCCCCCCCCCCCCCCCCCCCCCACAAAAAAACACACACACACACACACACACACACACACACACACACACACACACACACACACTTCCACAATCCTTTGCATCACTGGTTTGTTGCCCACTGTCCAGTATGCATCTTTATTAGTTTGCTACTAACAGTCATGGTGAAGCACAAATGATGCTCTGTATTTTGTGCTTATTGGCAGCTTATAGGCAACTCTGGATAACTGTGCAAGCTGAGTGCATAAAAGTAAAATGGAGCACAGTGCTATGCAGTACTTCCCTTCAATAATAGCTGCCTATTATGACTGCAGCTGTGGGAGTTAATATATGGTAGGTAGCAACAGTGGCAATAACCACTTAACAATAAACAAAGGTAGCTGGAGATATGCATGGTTTGTTGTTTTTCAAAGTTACATTCCCTCAGAGGGGCAGATGGAACAGGACATAACAACACAGTGCTTGTATTATTTGTAGAATCTACAATTTCCCATCAGTCACACCAATACAACAGTTACAGCTAAAGATGTAGCTTTGTTGCAGGACAAGTTTTGTAGACTGGCCTGTTGCTGGCCTAGCCCCACTAACGCCCTGCCAGGGAAAATATAAAATGTCACCGACCAAATTCTCAGTGTCTGTTGTTCAGTGATTGGCTTCAACAGAGTTAAGTTACTCACCAAAGTAATGGCTGTTTTTGGATCATGAAAGACTGTTCTTCTCACTGGCTCTGGTCTCATGCTCAAAGTTTTGTTTGTTCACTCTTTCAGATCTGTCATTGCTCATTCAAGCATGTGCCAGATTTTTTCATCTTTGGTGCTTTATACTTAAGTCTGTACTGTTGGCAATGATGGCAAACATAATCTTTTTACAATCCATATTAAAGCTGGACACTGAAGGACAGAGAGTGAGAATTTGGTCAATAGCGTTTTATATTACTGGTAGGGTGTTAGGGGGGACAGACTAACAACAGGCCAACCATGGAGACTAACATCTCAGAACAGAACTAAGCTAAAGAGTGAAATAATTACAATTATGAGATCAGACAAGATTGAATCTATAATGTAGCTGGGAAAAACACCCTTTGTTCATTTGATAACTGTTTGATATAGTGGTATTTCAGCGTGATGTATGGATGAATCTTTTAAGGCCATGTGGGCTGAACACCTTCAGTGCATGGTACTAAAATAAAAAATGAATCAGCCAAATATCCAACCCCCCTAGCTATAAATATCTAGAGGCAGAATGTGGGTTGGACACTTTATAAAAATAAATTCATTCACACTTTTTGGCAGTGGATCGAAAGTGCCTAGCAACATTGAGCCAGTCATTCTAAAGTGTGAACGTTGTCCATCTTGACTTTCAATTAGTGAGAGGGTTTCAGAAAATGACACAATGGTTTTCCAGCTCTGACACACATGTGTCACCCCTCAGGCCACGTTTAAGAGGTATCAGATGGAGCACAAGATGAAGCAGGAGTCTGTGGAGAGATCACAGTCAGACCTGAAGAAGCTGAGGAGGAAGAGCCAGGGCAAGAATGCCAACAAGTATGAGAACAAGGAGAGCGAGGTGAGATGGACACAGGCAAACACACACACACACACACACACACACACTCACACAGAGTCTTATCTTTCTGATCTTTGTGAGGATGTTATATTGACTTCCATTTATTTTTTACAGCCTTCTACAGCCTTTCTGTAACCAACACATGCCCAACCCAAACCCTAACCTTAACCTAAATTTAATTCTAATTCTAATTCTAACTTTTCACGATTTATGATAATACAATTAATTTAAACGACTACTTACTATTGAGAATCTTCGCAGGCATGATTATGTGAATGGTGATTTGCACATACTTGTCTGGTCATGGCTGTTATGTTTAGATGAGTGAATAGTTTGGCTTGGCTTTTGCATCGATTTACAACATGAATGCGAATTAATCAGTTTAATCGATATTCTGCCCACCCCTGACTCTAACCTTAACCAGTACGTCAGAATTTGCCCTCATAGTGGTGAGGACTTGCCAAAATGTCCTCATTTCCCTAAAATGTTCCCACACTGTTGGATAAAAATGTGTTCAGCTCCTCACTATGTAGCATTTCCAAGTACAAACACAAACACGTACACACACACACACACATAGACACAAAGGCAAATGCAGTACAGGGGTTCTCTCTTACATACAAACACACACACATATTCACACACACATATACATATACACAAACCTTGACACCTGAGACGAAGCATGTCAGAGCCAGTGTAACATTAGTTGGGGACAATGTGTGAAGTGTCTCGCTTGTGCACTCATGCAGGAGCAGATCTGTTTGTTGTTCGGCTCCTTTGTGTGCTCTGCCATCGGATTGCATACGCCTTGGTGCAATCCTACCTTGTACCACCCTCCTTACGCCCGCATGCACATAGACAAAACAAATACACACAAGCACCAAGACATTTACAAAAACACATGAAGGAAATAAACAAGCTTGACGTGCTTTGACTGACTCACTAGACGTGATTATTTGTGTTAAGTGCTTAAAATTAGGTACACGTGATGAACCTTCTCCACAATTACAGTCTTTGCTGACCATCACAGTTTAGACTTCTCACTCTCTGGACCCATCTTGGGAAGTGAGCTCAACACTAGCCATGTGCTATAGTTGATTTGATACATATAACCTAGCAATGACTTGTTTTGAACTCAGTGTTAGTGAGGTTTGGTGAGGTTGGTATTAAGTTATTATTCGAGCAAAACAACTGAGCACTGTGACCGTGGAAGTTGTAGTGGTAGAAAACCGTCACACGTAAACTTGAAGTCACAGACAAAAAAATCCTTTAGGAGTTGCCAACGTGTGAATTTTATTCTCTCCCACAGTGCTTAGTCGTTTTGTTCCAGTAATACCTCCACAGGTAGGCCTCCTGCATATTGTGGTCACAAGTGTCCTTTCAGTGCCGAGGTCTGAGCTGCTGGATTGGATCTCAATTCAGGGAGGTATGCCAGAAATCAGGCTTGCCGACTAAACCAAGCTCGTTAACCCAGAGTTAAGGAAAACCTGCGAGTTTTGGTTCCATAAAGTGAGATTAGGTGAACTCTAGGTCAGTTACCATGGTAACTTACGTTCTGGAGCTAACCTGCACGGTAGCAGGTTTAATTTAACCAACCAGAAAACCTGTTGAGCCAGGAGCATTACACACAAAGTCACACAGCTGTCACAGAGCAATTATGTTTTGTTTTGTTTTTTAGTGGTGCATCTACATTGAAGTACATATTATAATTCACAGTCACAGTAACCAGTTTCTTAGTTATAAATTGTTATGAAGCCTGGCTTTGTTGCTTGGTGATAAAGTGACCACTCTAGTTTTTGCTCATTCTCCCCACTTTTCTTCTCTCTCTTTGTCTCATCTCTTTAATGACAAAAATAGAGTTGGGATAGTGTCTGATAGGCCTACATAGAGAGTAAGCCTCACAAGTTGAGCTAATCCTCTGCACCATACTGCATTTGGCATCCCCACCCCTGATTGCAATCTGCTGTTACTAACCCTGATTGAGCCATGTCTGGTTTATATTCCTGGTCTGATGCACACACGACACTTGTATATAAACTCTGTTGTCAGATGTGAGGTTATGAGGTTTTGTTGTCCTCATGCAGAACAAAAAAAACACTCTCCTGTCGTCATAAAAGTGGCAGTTGTTGAAGAGAGAGCAGCATAAGCATATTCATTATGCAAAAAATCATATTCCCCAGCATTTTTATGGTCCATGTGGAGAGGGAAATTTGTGCCCTGTCAATACTTGGCATACAAAATGCATCTTCTGTAACCAGATGGATAACAACCTGTGTCTAACCAAATAAAAATCCAAGCTTAAACTCACCCAGGAGGCATTTGAAATCTGATTGATCAAACAACCTCCGCAGGTGGTTTGATGAGTCTCCATAGCCTGAAAATGCAGCCAATGCTGGTGGAAGCTCATCACTTCTGAGACACCAAGTAGCTGAATAATTTTGTGAGGGGAAAAGTAATTTTGAACTTTTTTTTTTTATCTATCTCCTTTACAAACTATGCTTTGTCTCACTGTCTGTCTGTCTGTCTCTCTCTCTCACTGTCGTCCTCTCCCAGTTCACATTTGTCAGATTCACATTTAGCTTCCCTTACCTTTGCAAACACACACACATGCGCTGACATAGCCCATACACTGGAAGATCCACCTCACACTGGCCCTAACACAAAAAAGGTAACCTTTGGTCCAGTGTTAGTCTTTTGTCACAGTGTTTACAATCAGTCTGCAAATACTAAATATCATTCACAGTTTATTTTGTAAAAATGTCTCTTAACAAATCACACTGTGTGAGGGACTAAACCACAGTCAGTGCACTTGAGTGTACAGTAATAACCACAACTAAACATTGTGGGATGTTAAGTCACTGTTGTTAGTTTAAGTTGTTAACAAAGCTAACAGCCACACCAATAGTGATGGTAGCTGTGGATGACTTTAATCTTAAAGCCATGACCCTGAGAGCACAGCAACTTCAACTGTTACATAACCTGCCAGCCACTGATCCAGTCAAACTGCCTGTTTCACTGTGTGTGTATGTGTGTGTGTGTATTTTGTGTGACTAAGGGTTTGTGTATTCTGGAACAGTCTTCTCACATATAAATACACATGCACAAACACACACACACACACACACACACACACTTGCTACTGGAAGAGGAAGGGAGGTAGAGGGAGAGACCCAAAGAGGAGTTATGCTTCAGTGAAGCAGTGATTCACTGTTTTCACTTAAGGTTTAGGGTGGTTTTAACACGTCCAATTTGATTTGTTGATGCCTAGATAATTGGTTTCATTTTTCTTGATTGTGACAAATAAAGTGCTCAGTGGCAAACAATTTTTTTCCTAATTTTCTTTCATCTGTGTGTTTTATGGCCTTGAATTGCGGTGCAGTCATCCACGTCCACTTTGAGCAGTTACTGTAAGCGTGCTTTGGACAAAATTTAACAAATATGGTGAAAACGCCAGTGACTCCCCAGAAATTAGATATTTCCTGTGCACATCTGTTGTGCTATTCTCTAATAGTCTACCGTGCTCTTGGTGTTGTTCTCCATCTATCTTTCTGTCTCTTTATCACTCAGCCGGCCTCTTTCTGTCTCTGCTCCTTTTTTTTTCTCACACTCTCCCAGCGCTTTATCCCTCCTCTCTATCTGTATTTCTCTTTCCTCTCTGGAGTCTGATTCCTTAACTCTCCCGCCTCTCTCCTTCAACTTCACACCTTAGTATGAGTCAGAGTTCTCCAGCAGCCTTGCTCACTTATCCGGTATAAGGCCAGGCATTAGGAGTTTGAAGCCCGGCAGACAGACAGATGGGCAGGCAAAGAGACAGACAGGGAGTCAGGGCTTAGAGGCGGGAGCTCACAGCAGCAGATGATTCTCCAGACACCAAAGACACTTCAAAGCCTGGGAACGATCTGTCAGAAAAGAAAGACGGGAGTAAAGAGAGAACTGTCGCAGCTGTCAAACAAATGATTAAAAGAATCACCTGAAAAAAAAAAGGGGTGCAGGCGTTACTCTCACCATGTGTAATATAGCACGTATTGAGATATATGTTTAGGCTCTTTGATGTCAACGAGGAAAAGTCTGCCTTGTTTTCTTGTGGAATTGTGTTTTGTCTTGTTCTATTTCTATAATATCTCTGTTGTCATCCCTCTTTTTCTTATCTATAGTCTTGGGAATAAAGATGGGTTGTCCATAGCAACAAGGGTGCTGCATTGGTGACAGATGTGTGTTTGTGTGTGTGTGTGTGTGTGTGTGTGTGTGTGTGTGTGTGTGTGTGTGTGTGTGTTAAGCGTATGTGTGCGTGTCTGTGCTTCTGTGTAGAAATGGCATTTCACACCCCTTTTTTCTCATCAGCTTGTTTGTAGGAATTACACCACCCACCTCCTCTCCTCTGGAAAGGTGTATTTTCTCTTTGTTATTGGAGATCATTTAAAACACAGCATACTCTACCATATTCATAAATTTATTAAGCTTTTTTGTGAACTCAGCTCTTAAGGAGACCATCCACATTTGTCCAAATTGGACAAAATTAAAGATGGGCTTTAATGTTGAGAGTAAAGAGAGAGTAAGTCCATGAATCATTAGAAATTCAGTTGGACCAGATTTTAAACCCAGGAAATGTAGATGGATCAGACATTTTCAGCAGCCTATTGAAAAGCTTTTTTAGCTTTTGGCAATGATAAATTTTTAACAAACGCAAATGAATGTATTTAAAGAAATAACAATGTTTGATTTTTCACTATTGAAATGGATAAAAATATATATTTGGTCACATATCTGACCCGGGCACATCACAAAGTGCAAACAGAATATAAAAGAGCTGAAAAAAGTAGCAATAACAGTAACCAATAACACAGTCTATCTCTCTGTACCAGTATTTCTCTCCCTCTCTCCCTCTCTCTCTCCCCTCTCTCCCACACACCCACATCAAAGTTTGGAGTTTCTCAATGTGGTGCCTCCGAATATTATATTCTTTAACTTCAGCAGTGCACTCACTGCAATTTAAACACAGTAGTTTGGGGTTTGGAGATTTGCCAGTCCAGGCAGGGTTAGACTGACAGTTTTCATGTTCAATTTTCCATTTCAGGATTGACAGAGACATATTTTCAGTCGAGCACTTGCCTACTTGTGACTGTCAATAGCCAGATGTGCTGAAAATCTGCTAGGCATGGTCGGAATTGCATCCCATGAGAAAACATTGATTTGTTAAAGATATCCAGGTGCTTCTCACACTGGTTTTGCCTCCTGACTGCTTACAGATTTTTGACCAAGCTCACAGCACTGCAACTGTTTAGGCTACACAAGACACTGGGAAGTTACGTGTGGGCTGCCAAATGAATAGGCTGGCCGTAAACCCTGTCACACTGCTACCATTCATACCGACCATCTATCCCAGCTGCTCAAAATCTCCTGAGTCAGCCCATTACTGAAATCATGTCGGCATTGACAAAACAACATTAACAAAACGGATGAAATCAAGGCAACAGTCCGGGTGTTTGACCTTAGTTTTAGTGGCGCAGCAGGGCTACAAAACACTTTGTGCTTTGCAAAGGTGTGTTCCTTCCTCTGCTTTATGCTTTTGTTTTTGTGCTTTTTTGTGCTTTTGTGCAGGTCTCACTCTCCCCTTACATACACACACACTCACACAGTCTGACTCATCTTTCTGCACAAAATGGATTATGAGAGAAGAGAAAGAAACCAAACAATAGCTTTCTCTCTTCCTCTTTCAGTTTGTCTCGCTCCCTTCTCTCTCATATTTCAGATTTCTGTGATACCCAGTCACCGGCTTCGTTGCTGCTTCATAGGCAGACAATGATTCCAGTGTAGCTGCTCCCTAGTAGTGCCGGGCAGCCGCAGCAGTGTTGCGCTCAGTGTGAGTAAGGTGACTTAATGGGATGCTAGAGGTGAACACAAACAAAACTGTGAGGGCACACATGCAGAGGGAGGGAACCCGAGCACTCAGCCAAAAGCTTTTAGCCTCAAATTACTCCATTCAATCAGGACATTTGTGAATATTGAAAGGGGGAAAGAGAATTAAAGTGAAAGCGTACTGCGGCATGGGCAGTAAACAGAGGTTTTTGTCGGACTTTTATTTGTATAGGCGTGTACGCTTGCATTTACAAATTTGCATGTGCATGTTTGTGAATATTGCGCCCGCAAAGGTCAGCTCCTGATGATGACTTGAGAGAGTGACATCATCTGTCAAAAGCGCTCTGAATAGAAGAGTTCATTTGAGGACTGCCTGGCGTCCACACAGACAGATTCTCATTTAGTCAGGCAGACAGACAGCTCTGAACAAAGATGATATCTCCCCTGCTGGAAGCTACTTAGCTGGAATAAGCGCTTGTCACTGAGATGAAGCTACACACACAGACAGATGTTGTTGTTTTTTTATGTTGTTGTTTTTTGTAAATGCTTCCTGCTACGGTTTGATTATATATAGTCTGGAAAAACAAAAACAAACTGTCTTTTCCAGTAGTTCCTCGCTCAGGGCGTTATTTACTAAGAGGCATGCTACTTACTACTGTGTGCTAAACGTGAAAGAATGCAGCTTTCTCCGGGTCAGTTTAGTGGCAGTTTTCCAGTTGCAGAACCTAAGGCACATTCTCTATGCCTCAGGTTTTGCAACTGGACTGTGCATGGCATATGGCTTTAGCATTGCTGAGGAGAGAGATCAGCCTGTGATTCCCCTCTGCAGCTGAGAAAGAGCCCAGCAGATGAAGTGTTTGTCAGAGCAGATACAGTATGACTCTCCTCTCCTCTTTTTTGTTTTTATATCATCAAGCAATGATGAACTAATGTCACTAATAATAATAATGACTAAAAAAAATGAAAATAATTGATGACTTCATCCTCTAACATTTGAGAACTTCAATAATACAACATCCTATCTTATTTGTCATCTTTTCTGCTTTATATGCCTTTGAACAATTAACACAGAAGTCACATTTTTTTCTTTCTCTGTGTGATGAGTGAGGACTTGTCTTCTTTGGGTGTTAAATGCTACTCACAATTGGTCAAGTAAAATCCTGGCAAGAGATCCATTTCAATAATCTTTCGTTTTTATACTCTACCATTGTCATTCCTCAGAAAGCATTTTAGGCTAATTGAGGTTTTAAAGTATCCTGCCAGGCATTTGCACCTTTTTCATGGGCACAATGCTTTGGGGCACAGGTTAGTAGATCAGAATTGGCAATTTTTACACATGCAATTTCCTTCACATTTACTGCAGAAGTTGAGTAAACACAAAACTTGACACGCAAGACTTATAACAGGTGAATATAGCGGCTGGGTGTCACTCGGTGTTACTGTATTATGGTAAGGGTTGGTTTTACAGTCAGGCTGATGATGCTGAGATGGGGACCTCATGTTTTGACAAAGAATGTAGGACAGTGGACTTGTGTGTGTGTTACTTTTACCAGTATGATAACCTCTATTAAGAGAAGAATTGGGTTTGCATTGAAAACTAGTATCTACCATGGTTTTAGAGAAAGATGCAAAAACAAAGCATGAGCCTTGAAAGGGCTACATTGCTATAATAGACAGGTTACCCTAGTGTTTCATTCCATTTATCTTGATTTGCTTCATATGTGTCTACGTTTATCAAAGAAACAACATGATTTATAACTGTGTGAACTCTCTAAAGGTTCAACAGTAACCACTTAGTTATACTCATTCTGGGAATCATACAAATGGCAAATGATTCACCACAGTCACTGCCAAAACAAAGAGAATATCAAATAAAGCAAGATAATAGAATGACAAAAGCTGAAGATGGAACAGTTTCACACACACACACGCACACACACACACACACACACACGCACACACACACACACACACACACACACACACACACACACACACACACACACACACACCAGTCTAAAAGACTCTCTAAGTGCCCTCCTGACCTTTTATTATCCCAGGCTGTCAGTGTAGATAAGACAGGCCCTCCTCACCACTGCTGTGCACTGTCCCACTCTTCCTCCTGTTCCATTCACCAGAGACTACATACAAACCAATCTGTCTGTTTACTGTAGTCTAATAATATCTGTGTGCCTGCAAGAGTGAGATTAGGAGTCCCATCTAGTTAGGATCTGTGCTTCTTCTATGTCTCACTGCCCTTTGTGTTCTTACAGCCGTGTGGTGAAAGGGACTGGATGGCTAAGAGCCATGTGGACAGGAAGATTAAAAAAAAGTGATAGTATAGTGCGATATTTGTTTGCAATTGGTGCATGTAAGATAGCAAACCTGTTGAACGCAATCACTTCAGACTGACTTTGTGTGTGCATCTTGTATGCATGTACAGCAGCATATCCAGGTTTGTGTATACAGTACACATCGGTGTATTTGTTTTCGTTCATGTGCACCTGCATTTGCATGAAAAGTTACTCAGCCATGATGTTCAAGTGAAATAACAGTGTGTGTGTGTGTGTGTGTGTGTGTGTGTGTGTTACCAGTGCCTGGAGATGCTGACCAGCCGTCAGATGGACATGCATAGGTTCATAGCAGACGGCTGTAAGGAAGCTCTGCTGGAGGAGAAGAGACGCTTCTGTTTCCTGGTGGACAAACACTGCACCTTCTCCTACCAGATCGCTTCTTTCCATGACAAGGCATGAGACAAATCTGTTCCCCTTATGTTGAAATCAAGCAACAGTGTGCAGGCATATGGTGGCCTTATTAATTTTCTTTATTTTACTTTCACCACAGCTTATCTTCTATCAGTAGCACCACTAATCATCATTATATTTGATATACATGCCAGGACTGACTTGTGCTCTTCAGTGCTTCATTTAAGCTCATCATAGACATTACAGGGCTGTGCTGCAAGAATATTTCCAGCATAACATATTCAATATAAATGTGATCTCAATCTCACATTTTATTTTTCACATCTAGCTCCATTCATTTTAGAGTGCTTTCACCCAAGAGAAAGACATATTATTTGCCTGAGGGCTGGGAGCCATAATGGAATTAGGCAGATAATGATTAATGTGCTTGCATGATCCATGTGCCCTCTGCCGTGTAAAATCTCACCAAAGTCAGAACAGTTCATCCCCAAATCCTCAACCACAGGCACCACAATTCATTATCACAGAGATAATAAAATGTGCACCATTTTTAATGTTTACTTACATGATTAAATCATTCCTTTTTCATATCTGTTTTTCATTTTTTTTGTCCAATGTGTGGTGACAGGCAAGAGACATGCTGACGGCAAAGCTGCCCAGCTGGCAGGACCAGTGCAACGATGCCACCAACATGCCCGAGAGCATCCTCTCCATGATTGAGGGGTTGCGCACGCCAGTCTCCATTACACCACTGCCCTCCCCCTCCCCCTCACGGCACAGCATGGTATGGCAGAAGGGATGAGCATACACATAAGCACTGGCTCTGTTCCTGGATATGTTGTTCTCTTTTTTTTTTTCTTTTTTATGTTCATACAGGGTATTATGTTGCCATGGTGTCTGTCTATATGTAGACACATTGTTGTAAATTCAATAATTCAAGTCCAATATAGAATAGAAACATCATACTTACTCCACAAGTTCACCCTATAGAGTAAGGGATACAATAAATTTTGAAGCACCATAGTGCATATATTTGTATATTAATAAGGGAAAGACAAATTTGCCTGAATCTATCTACTATATCATTATTCCTTAATAATTTAGGATTCAGAGTTTATATTAATACCACCCATGTGTTATGTAAAGATAATTATGTTGAACATTTTCTAATTAGTGCTAATCAATACATTATTTAGTATACATAATTACTTTATTAGCAGACCTGATTGTGTTTGATATGAAGAGTTCATTTTGAGGAGTTCAATATTCAGTTCCTCTTTTAAAGCTTAGCATTTACATGTTTTTGCAACTCATTATGGCGGGACGTTACACAGCTGAGGTATTGCTTGTTTATTTCTTGTTTGTGAGAAGGAGTATGGATGTGTCCTAGATTGTAAATTCATTCATTTCTGTGAAAATCCTTGAATACCACTCCTAGGAGTACCAGGAAGCTGGTCCCAGTACGATCTGTCTAACCCAGTTTGATGTGCCTAAATAACACTATTGAGCTAACAGCTAACCTCCTGTGGGCAGAACATCTCTGTGGGACGGGAGTCTTCGATGCCTCCACCAGCTCCACCTCTGAAGGCTCAGACCAGCCCACTGGTCAACATGTTCACCCAGGAGAACAACACTGCAGCCATCACCACCAACAACAGCACAGACAGGCACTCAGGTATTATAAATAAGGCATTGGTTTTCACTTACAACCCAGCAGGGCTAGACGACATATCAGTATTATATCAATATTGTGATATGACACTACATATTGGCTATGTTGGATATTTTAATATTGTCATGTGACAAATCTGTTGCCTTTTCCCGGTTTAAAAGACCAAATTATAGTAAAATTAGGCAAATTTCTAAACTTACTAGACTGTTCAAGCTGTTGTATTTTTTGGCCTCTACCTGCTTAGTCATCACATCCACATTATTCTGGTTTGTTTATCAAAAATCTCTTGTGTGTAACACTAATAGTCATCCTTACATCCTTATCAGCACAATATTGATATCAAGGTATAAGGTCAAAGACAGAGTGATGTTTTATTTTGTCCATACCACCCAGCTCTGCCTTCTCCAGCTTTCTGGAGATGCTACAGCATTTCTCGAGGTGACACAGCAAGTTCAAGTTCAGTGCAACAGCCTTGATTGCAATGTGATCGGTCTGTTTATCTTCCCTGGAGCAATCAAATTTGCTTCATTTGGATTGTGATTGAAGTATCACACATTTTAAATGCAGCTTCACTGTCCTTTCCACCCTGGTGAGCAACATATCTGGATGAAATGTTTTCAGAATATCATTTTATCTATGTTGATGTCCCTCCCTAACCAGTCTTCTTCTGTCTGCCCAGACTACACAGGCAGTGAGGACGGCAGCCTCCCCAGGTCTGTGTCCGTCTCCACAGGCCTGAACAACATAGTGAAGAGGCCTCGTGTGCGCACCATCTTTCCCCACACTGCCGGCAGCAACAACACACTGCTCAGCTTTGACGAGGGAGACATCATCATCCTGCTCATCCCTGACGAGAAAGACGGGTGGATGTATGGCGAGTTGGAAAAGAATGGAAAGTGAGTCATACACTATATTCATATGAAACAGACATGCTAGCATTCACACATTTTGTGCAAATACATAGGGATACAATGTATATGTTTACTGTAATCAACACTGACCTGATCAGTCCCATGACCTAATCATCAGTTGTTAAAGTTGTTTGTCTTGTTCCTCCAGTCTCTTACCAGTCAGTCAGTCAATCTGGGTTTGGGCTGAACTGTCCTAACTACCCAGCTGCTCCCTTGTCTGATTGATATCCAAACCATGCACGTAAACACACAGCTCTGGGCCCGCCAAGTGCTGCCTGAGCCGGCACTCACTGATAACGAAATCAAAGTAAAGCATAGCCAGAGGGTGGGATGTACGATAGAGGACCCAATTGAGGCAGAAAGAGAAGTTCAGAGTATCACCTTCTCTCCCACACAGGCAGGCGCCAACCAAGTCTGCTCTCCCTCGGTCTCTGATGTCTGACTTTAAAAACAGGGATTTGATCCAAAGCCCTGTGAAGTGTGTTTTTGAATTTTAATCATTCATCAGGCTCAATCTTTATCACTGTCAGGGGAAATTACCTGGTAAATCTATCCAAAAACGTGATCAAGGGTAGAAAGGAATCATTTATGAGTTGCTTTTAAAAGCAAGGCTACCAAACGAAAGTAAAACTTTGGTGTTGCTGCCTCGTAGTTGCTAACGGGGTGAACTGAAGTGCCTTGAGGCTTAAAGTGTATATACCATCATGTTTAGCAGAACACACTGTAAGATCAGATGGGCTTAGTGTTCCAAAGGAAATTTGGCTTTGATGCATGCAGGGCTATTGCAAGGTTTTCTCTCTTTGTCATATGTCAGCTTTGATATTGTATCCTGGTAACTCACCTGGCAACGCCTCGGATACCAACACACACCATTGGTGGACTGATAAACAAAGGTCAGCAAGCAATAGGTATTCATTTGCATCCAGGAGGACAATC